>NW_025779199.1:0-26015 GCF_021130785.1 Homalodisca vitripennis
TTTGGGGCCTGACTTTAAAAATAATTAAACGTATAATTATTTTTTATTTAGGTTTTTTTGAGAACATTACTGAATCCAAAAAATTTAAGAAGTGGGTTGTTTCAAAGAGGTCAAATAAAAAAAAATCACAAAGGCAATTGAATTTTATTATGTACAAATTTGATATCACAGCTAATCTTTTTTAGTAAAAAAAAAAGCCATAGTACTAATTTTCTGAATAATACTTATTACCCCAAATTGATATTTTTTAAAGGGTAAGGGGGTAGGAGTGTAGGGCCAGGGGGAAAACGATGCAGATGCTGTGCACGATAACGGGCAAAAAAAAACGGCTGTTAACATGAACAAACGAACATTTTTAATTTTTTTTTTTTTCCCATTTAAATTAATATGAAACCCTTTGCACCCCTTTGCCCCAATTGTTTGGGTTTATAAACGCTCTGCGTAAATGTCCCCCTACCTCTATTCTTTAAAACATCAATTGAATGTAGTTTAAGCAGTATTGCATATTAAATGTTTAGTTAGAGAAAAAAAAAAAAATTTTTTCTTTAAAAATTAATCAAAATCAATAAAGAAGGCAGTGTTTTTTTTTTAAAAAATGTACATTGTTACAAATTTTTTATTTAATTTAAACAATAAAAAGGCCCCAAAAAAAAAAAAAACTTTTAATGTGCCAAAACAATATTTTGTGTTTTTTGGTCTTAACCAATGGATAGTAAAAATTAAAAAGGCCAAAATTTTTAAGGGCATTTGGCAAAATACCCAAAGGGGGGAAAAAGGGAATTTTAAAGGGACAAGATCACATATTTCCTTGGGTTCAAAAATTGAGATAATTATTTTTATATAATGCTAAAGGGTTAAAAAGCTATGGTGGTATTAAATGAATTTTTGACATAGCATATCATTTAGGCATAATTTTTTTTAAAAAATGGTAAAAAGTTAACATGTTTCCCTTTAAAAGGGACCCTGATAATGTTGTAAATTCAGATTACTATGAATAGTGTACATGGAAATGGCCAAAAAGGGGAATGGAATTGTATATGTGAGCAATAATCATATAATTCACTACCTTAAAACTGACCAGGAGGTATCAAATGAATTTAAATAATTTCTTAAGTGAGCAGTGTCTACTTCATGGCATAATTCTTAGATTATATTGGTAAAAAATCTAACATTGTTTTACTTTATAAAGATCCCTGTTAATGTTTGTAAATTCAGATTCACTACTGAATAGTGTACATGGATCAAAAAAAATGGCCATAGAGGTACTGGATCTGGTAATCGTGTGCAAAATCTCATAGTACACTTAGTTTAGGGTCTTGACCAATTGATAAGGTATAGTTAGATATTGAATAGTGCTTGAACGTATTGAACCTGATTGGTGGGTTATTAAATGAATTTTTGACATGAGCAGTTTCACTTCATTGGCATAATTGTTGCTTATAATTGTTATATTGTCTAAACCATTTATTTTACATTATTAAAAGAGCCTGATAATGTTGTAAAATTCAGATTTCTACTGAATAGTGTAGATGGAAATGGTTCATAAGAGAGGAATGGAATTGCTAAATGTGAAAACAAAATCACAGATTGTACTCTGGCTGTGGAGGTCCTTGTCAATTACTACTAACTATTCTACTAATCTACACTACTCCCGGGCCATTTATTCGGAGGTTGATATTTAGCCGCACCAAACAAAGCTCCTCCATCTTGAACGGTCCTCTGCATCTTCCCTCTGATGCGCCCACCTTCTCCATATCAGCCTTCACCTAGGTTCCACCAATCTCACTTTCGGTCATATTAAGGACGATTTAAGATCAATTTTAAGATTGTTATTATTGAAAAATGCGTGATCGTTTGAAGTGCATGTATTATTTATTTGTAAACACTACCTGAAACTGGACCTGGGGGTATGAAATGATTTTCTGATGTGAGCAGTATCATCTTCATGGCATAATTTTAGATTATATTGATAAAAAGTCTAACATTGTTTACTTTATAAAGAATCCTGATAATTGTTTGTTAAATTCAGATTACTACTGAATAGTGGTGCTTGGAGGGGGTATGCGGGGGAAAGAAATGGCACAAATAGAGGAATGGAATTGTAAATGTTGAGCAAAATCACATATTTGTACTTGGCGTTTTGGTAGCTTGGACAATTTAGATAGTTATAGTTAATATTGATTTTAATGCTTCAAACGTTGAAAGTTTTATTTTAAATGAGGGATAGTCGATTGATGAATTTCTGATAGTGAGCAATATTCACTTCATCGGCATTAATTTTATTTTATTATTAGTTAAAAAAGGCCTTAAACATTGTGTTTACCCTTTATAAAGATCTTCCTGATAATGTTGGGTTAAATCTCAGATTTAACTACTCAGAATAGTGTGATACTGAGGATATTGTAAAATTATGTTTAAAATCACATAGTGTTGTACCTTAGGAGGCCTTGACAATAAGGATAATTAAATTTGTATAAGATTTCCTACTTTTGAAATGCACTTAAATTCTTTATTTTGTAAAGACTACCAGAAACTGACCAGTGGTATCAAATGAATTTCAGAAGTGAGCATTTATCACGTTCATGGCATGACTTTTAGTTTTTATAAGGGTAAAAAAGTCTTAACATTGTTTACCCTTATAAACATATTGTTAATTGTTGTTGTTTTTTTATATTCATATTTATACTGTTTAATACACATGGAATATGGCCAATAAAGTGAAGGAATGGAATTGTAAATCGTAAGCAATATCACATAATTGTGCTTTAGGTCCTGATACATTTAAGATAAGTTAAAATTGTATTAATGATTCTAATGTTTAGAATGTGCATATAAGTTAGTTTGCAACACTACCTAGAAACTAGCTTCAACTCAAATGAGTTTTCTGAATGTGAGCATTATCACTTCTCATGTCAATATTACAATTTAGATATCATACGGAGTAAAAATCTTTTTAAACATTGTTTATCTTCAAGAAAGATTCTACTAATGTTTGGTATATTCAGATTTCCTACTCCATAATGTACATGAAAATGTCAAAAAGAGGAATGGAATTAGTAAATTATGAGCAAAATCAACATATTTTACTTTGGGTCCTAACAAATTGATACAAAATGATATTATATAATGCTTCAACGTTTGAAGGGGATTTAATTTATTTTTTATTTGTAATTGTAACCCCTAACTGAACACTGGATCAGTGTGGTATCAGATGAAATTTACCTGAACGTGAGCCAGTAATAACTTCATGGCATAATTTTAATTTATAAAGGTAACAAGGTCCAAACATAGTATTTACCTTATAAAGATCCATATTAATGTTATAAATTCAGATTACTATCTGAATGGGTTGTATCTACATTTGGAAATGGTCAAAGAGACGAAATGTGAATTGTAAACGTGAGCAAAATCACATATATTTTAGCGTTGGGTCCTGGCAATAAAGAATAATTGAATATTGTATAATGCTTTCAACGTTTGAAGATGCATTTCAATATTATTTCGTATTTTGATAAAACTCTACCCTGAAAACTGACCAGCCTGGTAATCAAATGAAGTTTCTTAAAAAGTGCAAGCAGCTATCACTATTCTCATGGCATAATTTTTGTATTTAGTTTGTAAAGGTAAAACATGAACAGTCTTAACCAGTTGATTAACTTATAAAGGTGTTTCTAATGTTTTATGTTAAGATTAGTAACTGTATTAATGGTGTACATGTAAAAAATGGCCAAAGTAAGGAATGGGAAGTTGTAAAATGTGTTAGCAAAATTACCATATTGTACTTTGGATTCTGACAATTGATATAATTATTATAATTCTTCTCAAGTTTTGAAGGGGAATGTTAATATTTATTTGTGGATTGTAACCCCTACCCTGAAACTGACCAGGGTGGTAAATCAGATGAATTTTCTGAAGCTGCTTGCATTGAGGATCTGGAGGTGAGCAGTTTATAACTTCATCGCCATAATTTTAGTTTAATAAATGGTAAAAGGTCAACACATACGTTTACGCTTTTATAAAGAATCCTGCACAATGTTCAGGAACGATAGTGACAAATTCAGCATTACTTCTTGAAATGGTGTGTACAGATGGAAACATGGGTCAAGAGTAGATGAATGGACACTTGTAAAATGTGAGCAAAATCATACATATTGTGATTTTTAGCGGCCTTTACAATTAAGGAATAATTTAAAATTATATCAATACTTCCCAAACCGTTTTGAAGTGCAATTAATATATTATTTTGATAAACACTAACCATGAAACTGACAGGTGGGGGGGGGGGGTGGTTCTCAACTGAATTTCTGATAGTGAGCAGTAATCACTTTAGTGGCATGACTTTTAGTTTTATGAAGGTAAAAAAGTCCTTAACATTGCTTACTCTTGTAAAGGTACCCTACTAATGTTATATATTCAGAGTTACATTCTGAATGGTGGACATGGACGAATGGTCCCAAAGAGAGGTAATGAAATGAAATTGTAAATGTGGAGCTAAAATCCACAATTATAGATATTTTAGAGGGCCTTTACAATTAAGGATAATTAATATTATAATAAATACTTCAACCTATTTTGAATGTGCAATTAATAGTTTTTATTTGTAAACCACTACCTGAAAACTGGACCAGTGGTCTCCAAACTGACTTTCCTGAAGTGGAGCAGTATCAACTTTATGGCATGACTTTAAGTTTATGAAGAGTTAAAAAGTCTCTAACATTGTTAGTACCTTGTAAAGGTACCTACTAATAGTTATTATATTCCAGATTACTTCTCTGAATGGATGGTAGTACATTGGAAAATGGGTCAAAGAGAGGGAATGGAATTGTAAATGTGAGCAAAAATCACATATTGTATTTCTTAGAGGGCCCTTACAATTTAAGAAATTAATTAAATATTATATAATACTTTCAACGTTTTGAAAGACGCAATTTAATATTTATTTGTAAAAACCACTACCTTGAAACTGACCAGTGGTCTCAACTGAATTTCGTGAAAGTGAGCAGTATCACTTTTATGGCATGACCTTTAAGTTGTTATGAAGGTTAAAAAATTCTTAAACACATTGTTATTACCTTGTAAAGGTCCTACTAATGTTATATTATTCAGGGATTACTTCATGAATTGTGTTGTTCATGGAAATTGTCAAAGAGAGAGAAATGGAATTGTAAATGTGAGCAAAAATCACATATTGTTATATTTAGCCTTACCAATTAAGATACAATTAATATATATATAATAACTCTCAACGTTTGAAAGCGCAATTAAATATTTTATATTGTAAACCACTACCTGAAACTGACCAGTGGTCTCTAACTGAATATCTGGAATGTGGAGCAGTAATCACTTTAATGGCATGACTTGTGATTTATGAAGGTAAAAAGTCCTTAACATTGTTTACCTTCGTAAAAAGGTCCTACTTAAATGTTAATAGATAATTCAGATTACTTTCTTGAATGGTGTCCATGGAAATACATGGGTCAAAAAGATGGAAAGGAAATTGTAAATGTGAGCCAAAGATCACATATTGTACTTTTCGGAGGTTACCTAAGAATTGATGATTATATATTGCTTTCAACGTTTGAAGCGGGATTTTAATATTTAAAATTTGTAATTATTTACCTTGTAAAACGAGCGGTCCCACTAAATGTGTACTATATTTCAGATTACATTCTGAATGGTGTCCTCAATGAAAAAAATGGGGCGAAAAAAAGGGAGGAGGGAAAAAATGGTCAAAAAAGAGGATATGGAATTGTAAAATGGTGAGCAAACATCACACTATTGTACATTTTGGGAGGCCTTCCCTGACAATTAAAATAATTAATATCGGTATAATTATTTTTTATTTAGGCTGTTTTTGAGAACATTACTGAATCCACTTAATTTAAGAAGATGGGTTGAATATCAAGAGATGGTCATATAAAAAAAATACACAAAGGCAATTGAATCAATTTATTATGTACTAAATTTGATATCATCAGCTAGAGTCTATTTTAGTAAAATAGAAAAAGCCACTAGTAGCTAATTTTCTGAATAAATACTCTATTACACCAAGATTGATATTTGTTACAGGTGAACTGGGTATGGAGTGTATGGCCAGCAGGAACGCATGCAGCATAGCTGTGCACGATCAACAGGGCAAAAGAAACGGCTGTTAACACTGAAGCAAACGAACATGTTTAACTTTTTTTTTCCCATTTAAATTAATATGAACACTCCTTTGCACCAGCCTTTGCAACCAATTGTTTCGGATTATAAACGCTCTGCTGTAAACTGTCCACCTACCTCTATTCATTAACATCAATTGAATGTAGATTTAAGCAATATTGCATATTAAATGTTTAGTATAGAGAAGTAAGAAAATAAAATTTTTCCTTTAAATAATTAATCAAAATCAATAAAGAAGGCAGTGTTTTAGTTTTAATAAATGCTACATCTGTTACAAATTTATTATTTAATTTAAACAATAATAAGGCCAAAAAATTAATAAACCTTTTATATGTGACCAAACAACATATATTTATTGTGTTTTTGGTCTTAACCAATGAGATAGTGAAAATTAAAAAGGCCTACAACGTTTTGAAGGGCATTTGGCAGAAATATCCAAAGAGAGGAATGGAATTGTAAATGTGAGCAAGATCAAATATTTCACTTAGGGTTCTGACAATTGAGATAATTATTATTATATAATGCCTCAAGGCTTAAAGCTGACTGGTGGTATTAAATGGATTTTTGACATGAGCAGTATCACTTTATGGCATAATTTTAGTTTATAATGGTAAAAAGTCTAACATTGTTTTACCTTATAAGGATCCTGATAATGTTGTAAATTCAGATTACTACTGAATAGTGTACATGGAAATGGCCAAAAAAAGGGGAATGGAATTGTAAATGTGAGCAAAATCATATAATTCACTACCTAAAACTGACCAGGGGTATCAAATGAATTTAAATGAATTTCTTAAGTGAGCAGTGTCACTTCATGGCATAATTTTTAGATTATATTGGTAAAAAATCTAACATTGTTTACTTTATAAAGATCCTGATAATGTTGTAAATTCAGATTACTACTGAATAGTGTACATGGAAATGGCCAAAGAGTGAACTGGAATTGTAAATGTGAAGCAAAATCACATATTTCACTTAGGGTCTTGACAATTGATACGGTATAGTTAATATTGAATAGTGCTTGAACGTTTGAACCTGATTGGTGTATTAAATGAATTTTTGACATGAGCAGTATCACTTCATGGCATAATTGTAGCTTATAAATGTTATAATGTCTAACATTTTTTTACATTATAAAGATCCTGATAATGTTGTAAATTCAGATTTCTACTGAATAGTGTAGATGGAAATGGTCAAAGAGAGAAATGGAAATTGCAAATGTGAACAAAATCACATATTGTACTTGGGGTCCTGACAATTACTACTACTATTCTACTAATCTACTACTCCCAGGGCCATTTATATCGGAGGTGATATTTAGCCCGCACCAACAAAGCTCCTCCATCTTGAACGGTCCTCTGCATCTTCCTCTGAAGCGCCCACCTTCTCCATATCAGCCTTCACCTGGTTCCACCATCTCACTTTCGGTCAATTAAGACATTTAAGATCAATTAAGATTGTTAATATTGAAAAATGCTTGAACGTTTGAAGTGCATTTATTTATTTATTTGTAAACACTACCTGAAACTGACCTGGGGTATGAAATGATTTTCTGATGTGAGCAGTATCACTTCATGGCATAATTTTAGATTATATTGATAAAAAGTCTAACATTGTTTACTTTTATAAAGATCCTGATAATGTTTTGTAAATTTCAGATTACTACTGAATAGTGTGCATGGGAAATGGCCAAATAGAGGAATGGAATTGTAAATGTGAGCAAAATCACATATTGTACTTGGGGTCTTGACAATTTAGATAGTTAATATTGATTAATGCTTCAACGTTTAAAGTTTATTTAATAGGGATATCGAATGAATTTCTGAAGTGAGCAATATCACTTCATGGCATAATTTTATTTTATATAGTTAAAAAGGCTTAACATTGTTTACCTTATAAAGGATCCTGATAATGTTGTAAATTCAGATTACTACTGAATAGTGTACATATTGTAAAATATGTAAAATCACATATTGTACCTTAGGGCCTGACAATAAGGATAATTAAATATGTATAAGATTCCTACTTTTTGAAATGCACTTAATCTTTATTTGTAAAGACTACCAGAAACTGACCAGTGGTATCAAATGAATTTCAGAAGTGAGCATTATCACTTCATGGCATGACTTTAGTTTATAAGTGGTAAAAAAAAAGTCTTAACATTGTTTACCTTATAAACATATTGTTAATGTTTTATATTCATATTTATACTGTTTAATACACATGGAAATGGCCAAAGTGAGGAATGGAATTGTAAATGTAAGCAATATCACATATTGTGCTTTAGGTCCTGATAATTAAGATAATTAAAATTGTATAATGATTCAATGTTAGAAGTGCATATTTAGTTGCAAACACTACCAGAAACTAGCTTCATCAAATGAGTTTCTGAAGTGAGCAGTATCACTTCATGGCATTATTTTAGATCATACGAGTAAAATCTTTTTAACATTGTTTATCTTATAAAGATCTACTAATGTTTGTATATTCAGATTTCTACTCCAATAATGTACATGAAAATGTCAAAGAGAGGAAATGGAATTGTAAATATGAGCAAAATCACATATTTTACTTTGGTCCTAACAATTGATTATAATTGATATTATATAATGCTTCAACGTTTGAAGGGGATTTAATTTATTTTTATTTGTAATTGTAACCCCTAACTGAAACTGACAGGTGGTATCAGATGAATTTCTGAAGTGAGCAGTATAACTTCATGGCATAATTTTTAATTTATAAAGGTAAAAGGTCAAACATAGTTTACCTTATAAAGATCCTGATAATGTTATAAATTCAGATTACTTCTGAATGGTGTACATGGAAATGGTCAAAGAGACGAATGGAATTGTAAACGTGAGCAAAATCACATAATTTACGTTGGGTCCTGGCAATAAAGATAATTAATATTGTATAATGCTTCAACGTTTGAAGTGCAATTTCATATTATTTCGTATTTGTAAACTCTACCTGAAACTGACCAGCGGTATCAAATGAATTTCTAAAGTGAGCAGTATCACTTCATGGCATAATGTTTAGTTTTGTAAAGGTAAAACAGTCTTAACATTGATTAACTTATAAAGGTGTTTCTAATGTTTTATGTTAAGATTAGTACTGTATAATGGTGTACATGAAAATGGCCAAAGTAAGGAATGGAATTGTAAATGTGAGCAAAATTACATATTGTAACTTTGGATTCTGACAATTGATATAATTATATAATTCTTCAAGTTTGAAGGGGATTTAATATTTATTTGTGATTGTAACCCCTACCTGAAACTGACAGGTGTATCAGATGTAATTTCTGAAGTGAGCAGTATAACTTCATGCCATAATTTTAGTTTATAAAGGTAAAAGGTCAAACATAGTTTACCTTATAAAGATCCTGACAATGTTCAGGACAATGACAAATTTCAGATTACTTCTGAATGGTGTACATGGAAATGGTCAAAGAGATGAATGGAATTGTAAATGTGAGCAAAATCACATATTGTATTTTAGGGGCCTTACAATTAAGATAATTTTAAATTATATAATACTTCAACGTTTGAAGTGCAATTAATATTTATTTTGTAAACACTACCTGAAACTGACAGGTGGTCTCAACTGAATTTCTGAAGTGAGCAGTATCACTTTATGGCATGACTTTAGTTTATGAAGGTAAAAAGTCTTAACATTGTTTACCTTGTAAAGGTCCTACTAATGTTATATATTCAGATTACTTCTGAATGGTGTACATTGGAAAATTGTCAAAGAGAGGAATGGAATTGTAAATGTGAGCAAAAATCACATATTGTATTTTAGGGCCTTACAATTAAGATAATTAATATTATATAATACTTCAACGTTTGAAGTGCAATTAATATTTTATTTGTAAACACTACCTGAAACTGACCAGTGGTCTCAACTGAATATTTCTGAAGTGAGCAGTATCACTTTTATGGCATGACTTTAGTTTATGAAGGTAAAAAGTCTTAACATTGCTTACCTTGTAAAGGTCCCTACTAATGTTATATATTCAGATTACTTCTGAATGGTGGACATGGAAATGGTCAAAGAGAGGAATGAAATTGTAAATTGTGAGCAAAATCACATATAGTATTTTAGGGCCTTACAATTAAGATAATTAATATTATATAATACTTTCAACATTTGAAGTGCAATTAATATTTATTTGTAAACACTACCTGAAACTGACCAGTGGTCTCAACTGACTTTCTGAAGTGAGCAGTATCACTTTATGGCATGACTTTAGTTTATGAAGGTAAAAAAGTCCTAACATTGTTTTACCTTGTAAAGGTCCTACTAATGTTATATATTCAGATTACTTCTGAATGGTGTACATGGAAATGGTCAAAGAGAGGAATGGAATTGTAAATGTGAGCAAAATCACATATTTGTATTTTAGGGCCTTACAATTAAGATAATTAATAATATATAATACTTCAACGTTTTGAAGCGCAATTAATATTTATTTTGTAAACATCTACCGAAACTGACCAGTGGTCTCAACTGAATTTCTGAAGTGAGCAGTATCACTTTATGGCATGACTTTAGTTTATGAAGGTAAAAATTCTTAACATTGTTTACCTTGTAAAGGTCCTACTAATGTTATATATTCAGATTACTTCTGAATGGTGTTCATGGAAATTGTCAAAGAGAGGAATGGAATTGTAAATGTGAGCAAAATCACATATTGTATTTTTAGGGGCCTTACAATTAAGATAATTAATATTATATAATACTTCAACGTTTGAAGCGCAATTAATATTTATTTGTAAACACTACCTGAAACTGACCAGTGGTTCTCAACTGAATATCTGAAGTGAGCAGTAATCACTTTATGGCATGACTTTTGATTTATGAAGGTAAAAAGTCTTAACATTGTTTACCTTGTAAAGGTCCTACTAATGTTATATATATTCAGAATTACTTCTGAATGGTGTCCATGAAAATGGTCAAAAAGAGGAAAGGAATTGTAAATGTGAGCAAAATCACATATTGTACTTTGGGTCCTAAGAATTGATATTATATATTGCTTCAACGTTTGAAGGGGATTTAATATTTATTTGTAATATTACCTTGTAAAGGTCCTACTAATGTTATATATTCAGATTACTTCTGAATGGTGTCCATGAAAATGGTCAAAAAGAGGAATGGAATTGTAAATGTGAGCAAAATCACATATTGTACTTTGGGGTCCTGACAATTAAAATAATTAATATCGTATAATTATTTTTTATTTAGGCTGTTTTGAGAACATTACTGAATCCACTTAATTTAAGAAGATGGGTTGATATCAAGAGATGGTCATATAAAAAAAATACACAAAGGCAATTGAATCAATTTATTATGTACTAAATTTGATATCATCAGCTAGAGTCTATTTTAGTAAAATAGAAAAAGCCACTAGTAGCTAATTTTTTCTGAATAAATACTCTATTACACCAAGATTGATATTTGTTACAGGTGAACTGGGTATGGAGTGTATGGGCCAGCAGGAACGCATGCAGCATAGCTGTGCACGATCAACAGGGCAAAAGAAACGGCTGTTAACCACTGAAGCAAACGAACATGTTTAACTTTTTCTTTTTCCCATTTAAATTAATATGAACACTCCTTTGCACCAGCCTTTGCACCAATTGTTTCGGATTATAAACGCTCTGCTGTAAACTGTCCCACCTACCTCTATTCATTAACATCAATTGAATGTAGATTTAAGCAATATTGCATATTAAATGTTTAGTATAGAGAAGTAAGAAAATAAAATTTTTTCTTTAAATAATTAATCAAAATCAATAAAGAAGGCAGTGTTTTAGTTTTAATAAATGCTACATCTGTTACAAATTTATTATTTAATTTAAAACAATAATAAGGCCCAAAAAATTAATAAACCTTTTATATGTGACCAAACAACATATATTATTGTGTTTTTGGTCTTAACCAATGAGATAGTGAAAATTAAAAAGGCCTCAATCAACGTTTTGAAGGGCATTTGGCAGAAAATATCCAAAGAGAGGAATGGAATTGTAAATGTGAGCAAGATCACATATTTCACTTAGGGTTCTGACAATTGAGATAATTATTATTATATAATGCCCTCAAGGCTTAAAGCTGACTGGTGGTATTAAATGGATTTTTGACATGAGCAGTATCACTTTATTGGCATAATTTTAGTTTTATAATGGTAAAAAGTCTAACATTGTTTACCTTATAAGGAATCCTGATAATTGTTGTAAATTCAGATTACTACTGAATAGTGTACATGGAAATGGCCAAAAAGGGGAATGGAATTGTAAATGTGAGCAAAAATCATATAATTCACTACCTAAAACTGACCAGGGGTATCAAATGAATTTAAATGAATTTCTTAAGTGAGCAGTGTCACTTCATGGCATAATTTTAGATTATATTGGTAAAAAATCTAACATTGTTTACTTTATAAAGATCCTGATAATGTTGTAAATTCAGATTACTACTGAATAGTGTACATGGAAATGGCCAAAGAGTGAACTGGAATTGTAAATGTGAGCAAAATCACATATTTCACTTAGGGTCTTGACAATTGATACGGTATAGTTAATATTGAATAGTGCTTGAACGTTTGAACCTGATTGGTGGTATTAAATGAATTTTTGACATGAGCAGTATCACTTCATGGCATAAATTGTAGCTTATAATGTTATAATGTCTAAACATTTTTTACATTATAAAAGATCCTGATAATGTTGTAAATTCAGATTTTCTACTGAATAGTGTAGATGGAAATGGTCAAAGAGAGAAATGGAATTGCAAATGTGAACAAAATCACATATTGTACTTGGGGTCCTGACAATTACTACTACTATTCTACTAATCTACTACTCCCAGGGCCATTTATATCGGAGGTGATATTTAGCCGCACACAACAAAGCTCCTCCATCTTGAACGGTCCTCTGCATCTTCCTCTGAAGCGCCCACCTTCTTCCATATCAGCCTTCACCTGGTTCCACCATCTCACTTTCGGTCAATTAAGACATTTAAGATCAATTAAGATTGTTAATATTGAAAAATGCTTGAAACGTTTGAAGTGCATTTATTATTTATTTGTAAACACTACCTGAAACTGACCTGGGGTATGAAATGATTTTCTGATGTGAGCAGTATCACTTCATGGCATAATTTTAGATTATATTGATAAAAAGTCTAACATTGTTTACTTTATAAAGATCCTGATAATGTTGTAAATTCAGATTACTACTGAATAGTGTGCATGGAAATGGCCAAATAGAGGAATGGAATTGTAAATGTGAGCAAAATCACATATTGTAACTTGGGGTCTTGACAATTTAGATAGTTAATATTGATTAATGCTTCAAACGTTTAAAGTTTATTTAATAGGTGATATCGAATGAATTTCTGAAGTGAGCAATATCACTTCATGGCATAATTTTATTTTATATAGTTAAAAAGGCTTAACATTGTTTTACCTTATAAAGATCCATGATAATGTTGTAAATTCAGATTACTACTGAATAGTGTACATATTGTAAAATATGTAAAATCACATATTGTACCTTAGGGCCTGACAATAAGGATAATTAAATTGTATAAGATTCCTACTTTTGAAATGCACTTAATCTTTATTTGTAAAGACTACCAGAAACTGACCAGTGGTTATCAAATGAATTTCAGAAGTGAGCATTATCACTTCATGGCATGACTTTAGTTTATAAGGGTAAAAAGTCTTAAACATTGTTTACCTTATAAACATATTGTTAATGTTTTATATTCATATTTATACTGTTTAATACACATGGAAATGGCCAAAGTGAGGAATGGAATTGTAAATGTAAGCAATATCACATATTGTGCTTTAGGTCCTGATAATTAAGATAATTAAAATTGTATAATGATTCAATGTTAGAAGTGCATATTTAGTTGCAAAACACTACCAGAAACTAGCTTCATCAAATGAGTTTCTGAAGTGAGCAGTATCACTTCATGGCATTATTTTAGATCATACGAGTAAAATCTTTTAACATTGTTTATCTTATAAAGATCTACTAATGTTGTATATTCAGATTTCTACTCCATAATGTACATGAAAAATGTCAAAGAGAGGAATGGAATTGTAAATATGAGCAAAATCACATATTTTACTTTGGGTCCTAAACAATTGATATAATTGATATTATATAATGCTTCAACGTTTTTGGAAGGGGATTTAATTTATTTTTATTTGTAATTGTAACCCCTAACTGAAACTGACAGGTGGTAATCAGATGAATTTCTGAAGTGAGCAGTATAACTTCATGGCATGAATTTTAAATTTATAAAGGTAAAAGGTCAAACATAGTTTACCTTATAAAGATCCTGATAATGTTATAAATTCAGATTACTTCTGAATGGATGTACATGGAAATGGTCAAAGAGACGAATGGAATTGTAAAACGTGAGCAAAATCACATAATTTACGTTTGGGTCCTGGCAATAAAGATAATTAATATTGTATAATGCTTCAACGTTTGAAGTGCATTTCATATTATTTTCGTATTTGTAAACTCTACCTGAAACTGACCAGCGGTATCAAATGAATTTCTAAAGTGAGCAGTATCACTTCATGGCATAATTTTAGTTTGTAAAGGTAAAACAGTCTTAACATTGATTAACTTATAAAGGTGTTTTCTAATGTTTTATGTTAAGATTAGTACTGTATAATGGTGTACATGAAAAATGGCCAAAGTAAGGAATGGAAATTGTAAATGTTGAGCAAAATTACATATTGTACTTTGGATTCTGACAATTGATATAATTATATAATTCTTCAAGTTTGAAGGGGATTTAATATTTATTTGTGATTGTAACCCCTACCTGAAAACATGGACAGGTGGTATCAGATGAATTTCTGAAGTGAGCAGTATAACTTCATGCCATAATTTTAGTTTATAAAGGTAAAAGGTCAAACATAGTTTACCTTATAAAGATCCTGACAATGTTCAGGACAATGACAAATTCAGATTACTTCTGAATGGTGTACATGGAAATGGTCAAAGAGATGAATGGAATTGTAAATGTGAGCAAAATCACATATTGTATTTTAGGGCCTTACAATTAAGATAATTTAAATTATATAATACTTCAACGTTTTGAAGTGCAATTAATATTTATTTGTAAACACTACCTGAAACTGACAGGTGGTCTCAACTGAATTTCTGAAGTGAGCAGTATCACTTTATGGCATGACTTTAGTTTATGAAGGTAAAAAGTCTTAACATTGTTTACCTTGTAAAGGTCCTACTAATGTTATATATTCAGATTACTTCTGAATGGTGTACATGGAAATTGTCAAAGAGAGGAATGGAATTGTAAATGTGAGCAAAATCACATATTGTATTTTAGGGCCTTACAATTAAGATAATTAATATTATATAATACTTCAACGTTTGAAGTGCAATTAATATTTATTTGTAAACAAACTACCTGAAAACTGACCAGTGGTCTCAACTGAATTTCTGAAGTGAGCAGTATCACTTTATGGCATGACTTTAGTTTATGAAGGTAAAAAGTCTTAACATTGCTTAACCTTGTAAAGGTCCCTACTAATGTTATATATATTCAGATTACTTCTGAATGTGTGGACATGGAAATGGTCAAAGAGAGGAATGAAATTGTAAATGTGAGCAAAATCACATATAGTATTTTAGGGCCTTACAATTAAGATAATTAATATTATATAATACTTCAACATTTGAAGTGCAATTAATATTTATTTGTAAACACTACCTGAAACTGACCAGTGGTCTCAACTGACTTTCTGGGAAGTGAGCAGTATCACTTTATGGCATGACTTTAGTTTATGAAGGTAAAAAGTCCTAACATTGTTTACCTTGTAAAGGTCCTACTAATGTTATATATTCAGATTACTTCTGAATGGTGTAACATGGAAATGGTCAAAGAGAGGAATGGAATTGTAAATGTGAGCAAAATCACATATTGTATTTTTAGGGCCTTACAATTAAGATAATTAATATTATATAATACTTCAACGTTTGAAGCGCAATTAAATATTTATTTGTAAACACTACCTGAAACTGACCAGTGGTCTCAACTGAATTTCTGAAGTGAGCAGTATCACTTTATGGCATGACTTTAGTTTATGAAGGTAAAAATTCTTAACATTGTTTACCTTGTAAAGGTCCTACTAATGTTATATATTCAGATTACTTCTGATGGTGTTCATGGAACATTGTCAAAGAGAGGAATGGAATTGTAAATGTGAGCAAAATCACATATTGTATTTTAGGGCCTTACAATTAAGATAATTAATATTATATAATACTTCAACGTTTGAAGCGCAATTAATATTTATTTGTAAACACTACCTGAAACTGACCAGTGGTCTCAACTGAAATATCTGAAGTGAGCCAGTATCACTTTATGGCATGACTTTGATTTATGAAGGTAAAAAGTCTTAACATTGTTTACCTTGTAAAGGTCCTACTAATTGTTATATATTCAGATTACTTCTGAATGGTGTCCATGAAAATGGTCAAAAAGAGGAAAGGAATTGTAAATGTGAGCAAAATCACATATTGTACTTTGGGTCCTAAGAATTGATATTATATATTGCTTCAACGTTTGAAGGGGATTTAATATTTATTTGTAATATTACCTTGTAAAGGTCCTACTAATGTTATATATTCAGATTACTTCTGAATGGTGTCCATGAAAATGGTCAAAAAGAGGAATGGAATTGTAAATGTGAGCAAAATCACATATTGTACTTTGGGTCCTGACAATTAAAAATAATTAATATCGTATAATTATTTTTTATTTAGGCTGTTTTGAGAACATTACTGAATCCACTTAATTTAAGAAGATGGGTTGATATCAAGAGATGGTCATATAAAAAAAATACACAAAGGCAATTGAATCAATTTATTATGTACTAAATTTGATATCATCAGCTATATGTCTATTTTAGTAAAATAGAAAAAGCCACTAGTAGCTAATTTTCTGAATAAATACTCTATTAACACCAAGATTGATATTTGTTACAGGTGAACTGGGTAAGGAGTGTATGGGCCAGCAGTAACGCATGCAGCATAGGCTGTGCACGATCAACAGGGCAAAAGAAACGGCTGTTAACACTGAAGCAAACGAACATGTTTAACTTTTTCTTTTTCCCATTTAAATTAATATGAACACTCCTTTGCAACCAGCCTTTGCACCAATTTTCGGATTATAGAACGCTCTGCTGTAAACTGTCCACCTACCTCTATTCATTAACATCAATTGAATGTAGATTTTAAGCAATATTGCATATTAAATGTTTAAGTATAGAGAAGTAAGAAAATAAAATTTTCTTTAAATAATTAATCAAAATCAATAAAGAAGGCATTGTTTTAGTTTTAATAAATGCTACATCTGTTACAAATTTATTATTTAATTTAAACAATAATAAGGCCCAAAAAATTAATAAACCTTTTATATGTGACCAAACAACATATATTATGTGTTTTTGGTCTTAACCAATGAGATAGTGAAAATTAAAAAGGCCCTCAAACGTTTTGAAGGGCATTTGGCGAAATATCCAAAGAGAGGAATGGAAATTGTAAATGTGAGCAAGAATCACATATTTCACTTAGGGTTCTGACAATTGAGATAATTATTATTATATAATGCCTCAAGGCTTAAAGCTGACTGGTTGGTATTAAATGGATTTTTGACATGAGGCAGTATCACTTTATGGCATAATTTTAGTTTATAATGGTAAAAAGTCTAACATTGTTTACCTTATAAGGATCCTGATAATGTTGTAAATTCAGATTACTACTGAATAGTGTACATGGAAATGGCCAACAAATAGTGGGAATGGAAATTGTAAATGTGAGCAAAATCATATAATTCACTACCTAAAACTGACCAGGGGTATCAAATGAAATTTAAATGAATTTTCTTAAGTGAGCAGTGTCACTTCATGGCATAATTTTAGATTATATAGGTAAAAAATCTAACATTGTTTACTTTATAAAGATCCTGATAATGTTGTAAATTCAGATTACTAGACTGAATAGTGTACATGGAAATGGCTCAAAGAGTGAACTGGAATTGTAAATGTGAGCAAAATCACATATTTCACTTAGGGTCTTGACAAAAAATTTGATACGGTATAGTAAATATTGAATAGTGCTTGAACGTTTGAACCTGATTGGTGGTATTAAATGAATTTTTGACATGATCAGTATCACTTCATGGCATAATTGTAGCTTATAATGTTATAATGTCTAACATTTTTTACATTATAAAGATCCTGATAATGTTGTAAATTCAGATTTCTACTGAATAGTGTAGATGGAAATGGTCAAAGAGAGAAATGGAATTGCAAATGTGAACAAAATCACATATTGTACTTGGGTTCCTGACAAATTACTACTACTATTCTACTACTCTACTACTCCCAGGGCCATTTATATCGGAGGTGATATTTAGCCCGCACCAACAAAGCTCCTCCATCTTGAACGGTCCTCTGCATCTTCCACTGAAGCGCCCACCTTCTCCATATCAGCCATCACCTGGTTCCACCAATCTCACTTTCGGTCAATTAAGACATTTAAGATCAATTAAGATTGTTAATATTGAAAAATGCTTCAACGTTTGAAGTGCATTTATTATTTATTTGTAAACACTACCTGAAACTGACCTGGGGTATGAAATGATTTTCTGATGTGAGCAGTATCACTTCATGGCATAATTTTAGATTATATTGATAAAAAGTCAAACATTGTTTACTATTATAAAGATCCTGATAATGTTGTAAATTCAGACTTACTACTGAATAGTGTGCATAGGAAATGGCCAAATAGAGGAATGGAATTGTAAATGTGAGCAAAATCACATATTGTACTTGGGGTCTTGACAATTTAGATAGTTAATATTGATTAATGCTTCAACGTTTAAAGTTTATTCAATAGGGATATCGAATGAATTTCTGAAGTGAGCAATATCACTTCATGGCATAATTTTATTTTATAATAGTTAAAAAGGCTTAACATTGTTTACCTTTATAAAGATCCTGATAATGTATGTAAATTCAGATTACTACTGAATAGTGTACATATAGTAAAATATGTAAAATCACATATTGTACCTTAGGGCCTGACAATAAGGATAATTAAATTGTATAAGATTCCTACTTTTGAAATGCACTTAATCTTTATTTGTAAAGACTACCAGAAACTGACCAGTTGGTATCAAATGAATTTCAGAAAGTGAGCATTATCACTTCATGCCATGACTTTAGTTTATAAGGTAAAAAGTCTTAACATTTTTTACCTTATAAACATATTGTTAATGTTTTATATTCATATTTATACTGTTTAATACACATGGAAATGGCCAAAGTGAGGAATGGAATTGTAAAATGTAACAAAATGCTTCATACGTTGAAGTGGCATAATTAAATTATTTTATTTGTAATAAATGATCAATGTTAACCCCTACCTATAACACTTGACAGTACCAAACTAGGTTCATCAAATGAATTTCTGAAGTGAAGCAGTATAAAGGTATGCATGGCATAGTATTTACATTTATAAAGGAGTAAAAGTTCTTTTAACATAGTTTAACCTTATAAAGATTTCCTGAATAATGTTGTAAATTTGCCAGATTACTACTAAGATGGTCTGTACATGGAAGTGGTCAAAGAGAGGGAATGGAATTGTAAATGCTGAGCAATATCACATATTTTACTTTGGGTCCTTGCAATTTAAAGACTAATTAATATTGTGTATTAATGCTTCAAACGTTTTGAAGTGCAATTAATATTTTATTTGATTGTAAAACACTACCTTGAAACTGACTAGTGGTATTAAATGAATTTCTGAATGTGAGCAGTATAACTTCCATGGTATAATTTTAGTTTATAAAGGGTAAAAGGTTCAAACATAGTTTAACCTTATAAGAAAATCCATGATAATGTTGTAAATTTCAGCATTTACTTCTGAATGGGTGTACATAGGAAAATTGGATCAATAAGAGAGGAATAGGTAATTGTAAACGTCAAGCGCAAAATTTTCACATATTGTACTTTGGGTCCTTACAATTAAGATAATTAATATTATATAATGGTACACCCAATTTGAATTGCATTCCATATTTATTCGCTAACTGAAATTGTAAACTGGAAAACTCGTCAGTTGGACACTAAATATAATGCTTAAATATAAACCGTGATATGCTCTTTTTATCTTTAGTTAAGGGTTAGTGATTTACATTTGAAAAAGTTATTATTACTGCTTGTTGGTTATTCGTTGGAAGTAGTTGAAAGAGATGAAAAGAGCTATGGAATGTCCAGCAATATAGTTTATTGTAATATTACTTGGCCCCAGATATAAAGAAGGAAAGTATAATGTAGATATGTGTTTTCAGTTTGTTTATAGTGCAAATCAATAATTATTGTTATACCTGAAACTAGGTTAATTGGCATTAAATGACATACTGGAAGTAAAAGCAGTAACCTATCATTTTATGTTACAACTTTATTTTAAAAGTAATATTCTTAATCCAGTGTTATAAACTGATGTAAATGAAACATCCATGAAAATGGTTTAAAACTCAAGAATTAAAAACTGTAAGTTTATGAGCATAGTAACCACTTATATGCAACCATTAGTTTAGACCAAAGTTAAGAAAAAAACTTTGTTTATTCATAAATTGCTTGTCTTAACAGGGTGTTTTACATTTATTATTTTATTTCTGAAAACACTATCTGAAACTGGTCAGCAGACAGCCAGTATCAATTTCATGGTTTAATTAAGGTTTATAATAGTATAGAAGGTCTAAAACAGTGATTTACCTTTTAAAGACACTGTGTGAATGTTACTTTATTCTATGTAAAATCTGTAAGTGGTATATGAAATGGTTCCAAGAGAGATATTTCTACAGTAGATCGTGACGCAATATATAACATATGGTATCTTTTGTTAGACTAGTATTAAACTACTAATTCATCAACGTTTTCCAAATTTGCATTTGCGTTGAGTTTATTGTTCTATTTGTAAATAAACATGTCTGGAAACTGTTCTGTGGACTAAATTAAATACTGAAGTGAACTAGTATAAATTCATGGTATAACTTAAAGTTTATAAAAATTAGGGACGTTTATTTGTATTTTTTTAAAGTTTTTACGAACGTATTAAATCTCAGTGTACAACATGTCCTAAATAAGCATAATTGGACTTTAAAATGTGAGCAATTTTACATATTACAGTGTATTCACTTCAGTATAGGCAGGTAAGAATATTATCATTAAATAAATGCTTCATTAGTTATGCATTTCATGGGTTTATTTTTGAGAAACACTATCACTGAAAAAGAAAGAAAACAGTTCAGTAAACAACATGAAAATGTTGAAGTGCGAGCAATCAATCACTCATAGCCAAATATATTTTATAAAAAGTAATAAGTGCTAATAGTGGTTACTGCTTAAAAATTCTATGGATTTTTAAAATTCATATTACCAATTTGAATAATGTACATGGAAAGTGTACAAAGGGAAGTATTGGGACTGTAGCACTACCTTATATTGTATCTTTTGGTCCAGACAAGTGGAATGAAAACTTCACATTGTTAATATGCTTCAATGTGCATTATAATGTTCTCATTTGTTAACCCACAACTGGAAAAACAACTATAGTGGACAATATGTGGTCAACTAATATAGATAAAGTTCTTAAGTGAACAAAAGGGGAATCAACTTATATACACCAAGTTACAGTTTAATTTAAACAAAACAGTTCTTGTTATTAAATTCCTACCAGCTTTGTTCTTATGTACCATCCCTTTTTGAGTACAGTAGCTGTTAGAATATTCCTTTGTCTTTTTACAGCAAATTTTAATATAAAACTAGATAATTATTTACAAATTATTTTAAAGATGTTACAACACATGGTCTTCAAACATCCAACAGAATACATAGAAAATACCATTGATATTTGAATATTAGAATAATTCTTAAGCAATATATCAACCATTCATATATTATTATTACAATTATAGTAAACATAATTTTTAAAATTTTTATTTTTGTATTTTATTATTTTAATTCCATAATAGAGTCAATGATTTTATATTAATTTTTTCAAACTAATTGTGTATTTCTCAACTTATTAATCTTTTTGTTTGTGAATTATTTATAATTATGATATTTCTGATTAAATCTAAAATGGTCAAATTAAAACATTTAAACCAGGGGGTGAATACAATATTTAATAACTGGTGATTTTATTTAGTACATTTTTATTTTTGTCATGATTAAACAAATTTATTAAACTAATTATTAAAAATAAAAAATATTTAATAACTGGTGATTTTATTTTAGTAAAATTTTTATTTTTGTATGATTAAACAAATTTATTTAAACTAGGACTTGCATATTTGATTGGAATCCCCTTACTCCTGAAGATACAATTTACTATTAATTAGTGAGTAGTAAAGTGATGTTACATCACTTGAATTGATTATCTAATAAAACTAAATTCTTACTCTGTGATCAGAGTTACTACTAGCTCTTAAGATTTTTTCCCGGAGTGACATTTCCTTTGATATATTCCTAGTTAGTGTGTGGGCGAGTGCTGCTATCATTTTGAGCTACAGGTAAGAAGTGATACTGGACATGGGTTGGTAGCCAATGCAGTTCCTGTAGCCTAGTGTGGTGTGAGTTTGAGATTTCGGGTGTTTGGAAGATTGACTATTGATTATTATCACTATGCATTGTCTTCAAGAGATATTCTTTGCATAAGTGTTATCTGAGTGGTAAGATTAAAATTATTGGATTCCTGTAGAAGGGTAGATTTCTGCACTACGCCTGAATCAGATGGGTGTTAAAAGAGAAGAAGTTTTGCTTGGCAAAAACATTCTAAATATGATGCCAGTATCTACCTAAATATGAGGCCAGTTACCTACTGAAGGAGTTAATATTAAAATACACAATTTATTTAACCTTGGAATGAAAGCTTTGCATATTCCAGTTATATGTTTGCACACATATTCTGTGTGTTAATACAATTTTAAAAAATAAATAAACAATAAAAAACTGTTAAGATTAGATTTATTTTTAATGATATTTTAAGGCGGGCTGACAAATCTAAACATTTATGGAATGGAATTAAAAAGAGGGACAACCATGAAGCTTTCCTAAGCTGTAGTCAGGATCGAATTTTGAATTAACATTAATTCTAGCGGAATATGAATACTAAAAAATAAATTCAAATGCATAGCTACATCTTACTGTTAAAACTAAAATACACACTGTACTCTACCACTGTTTTCTAATCACCAAAAAGGCCTACTTGTTGCGTAACAATTTCTCAAAGTATTAAAAATAATAATTTTATAATGGCAAGATTTAAATCGGGTTTATTAGGGTTGTTAAGTCTAACTGTTATGTCAAAATCAATTTTTCAACTATTTCAAAAGCCCTATAAAAATCTACCCACATTTTCTCTAAACGTGATGGAATCATTTTGTTAAAACGTTTTAAAAGTTAAAAACTGGGAACTAAATTGATTTTAATACCCATAAAAATTCTAAAGTTCCTTTCAAATATAATATAATTCTTTGAATGTCAAATTTTGTCAAGATCAGATAATAATTGGGGGCGTCATATTTAAATTTCAATTAGATGGAATTGTATTGTAAATTTTTACACGAATCGGTTTAAAGAAAAAAGAGTTTGGTGTTTGTAAATCATTTTAAGGATTGACAAAATATTTAGTAATTTAATTCAAGGAGTGATTTTGAAGAAAAGCTTTAATGGTTTTCAGTAAAACAGAGGAAAGAAACTATATGACTACTTACTATTATTACACCCTCGTGAGTTAAACGGATGAACGTCCGATGTACAGTCCATTCGTTTGCTTACTTATATTCTCAAAAGTATGGGAAGGAATTTTTTCTGAACACTTTTTCTTTGGCTATCAGTTAACGACTTATATGAAAAATATAACACTTCTATTTAATAGGAATGATATGTATGCTGTATGTATGATATCAAATACTGAGTGCCGACCGTTTAGTTATGACAAGTTATGAGGTATACAAAAGGGTAAGTTTGGATATAGACGCCACATTGTATGACCTTATATGCTATATGGTTGAAAAAAAACAATGGCGGGGTCTAACAATTAAAAAAAATTCCAATCCTTTGAAGGACAGGGTTGGGTTAAAATGGGTTCGTTGGCAGTATAATTTATAGGATTTTATAGTGAAAATTATTCATCAAAATACCAGAAATGGAAATAGGAATAGCTTAAAGATATTTTAATACAAACTCTTGTTTAATGTCCAAACTTGGAAAAAAGGTTTACTCATAACACTACTCAACTACACGTAATAAACTGTGTAGAAAAGGTTTAGTCACTCCACTTAGAAACTGCAGGCAGTTATTTCTAAAATATAGGCAATTTCGTAATAATATCCAAAATAAAAAGGCAGCTTAACAATAAACTGTAATAAACTTTACAGTATGTATACGAAATGAAGCTCCAGAGAGTAATTATTTTTTAATTTATTTTGTAGGGAGAGATGCATTTAGTAACTTGTATCTTTCATGTTATTAGTCTACTAAAACCGTCTCATATTTTTATTTCTAAGTTTTTATTTTGGCCTTGGAAATATCCATATTTTCTGTCTCTAACAATTTTACTTAAACTGTGGTCACACATTTCTTTAAACTTCTAAAATTTTATTCCAACCAGCCAGTCCCTACTAGCCACGTTATTAGGACTAAGTATTTTTTTTTGTTTTACATTATCCGTTTAATTTACAGAATTTCGAAATCTAATGATATATAAGTACTACTGCTGTTGAAATTCAAAAAAGCTTGAAAGTTTATATTTAAAGTGGTGCTTATGCTTCAATTATATAAATATACAAGAAATTGAGTATTTATGTCATCACATTGCAATAAAAACACTTGGCCTAAAAGTAAGTCAACAAATGGATATCGATATATAATAAAACCACTGATTAGCAATTGATGTGACTAGATTATTTCCAAAATTAATATGTATAAATAAAAGTCCAAATATGCTTACGGATAATACAAATTAGTTAACTAACATGCTGCATCACTGTGGTCGTTAAGATGTGGAGTTCATTAAACATGAAAACGGACACCGTGAACATTCAGAGCATTGTATTTCGTAATCACAAAGGTATGTTTACGTGTGTGTTTTTTAGGTCGAGTACAAACTACAGAGTCACAACATGTAATAATATTTAACTTTTTTAGTTTTACCACTTACAGATAATCGGTACAGTATATCTGAAGTTTGTTTGACTAGGAGAGATGCGGTACAATACACAATACTCGTATTTTGTGTACAAAAGTATTTCTCAATGGTAAACACGTACAAATTAATTTGCAGTTATAACTAACCATCATGCATATTTTAAATAGTGTATTATAAAGCGAAACAAACCTTAAAATCAAATATATTAAGGTTTTATAATTAATCTGAGTTATGAAACGCGCCTGCAGAGTGAACGGACCGCAAAAACTACTTGCAGCTTGCACGCGGCAATGGATGTCCAACTGCTGGTTGGAGACTTGTACTCCTGGACATCTATGCCAATGGGAACTTACTGAGATAGCTGTTTTTTAATTAATATATCAGAAATGGACTCAGTGATACCTGGGACTTTATGAAAATGTGTTATATTTTAAATTAATATTAAAGACCTGGACTTTGTGAAAATCTGGACTTTATGAAACAAGCACTTTATTTGATGTAGTTTTTTGCTGGAAATTCAGTGCTGGACTTAATGAAAAAAATGGACTCAATGCAACCCTCCCAATAGAAGCA
>NW_025779200.1:0-61289 GCF_021130785.1 Homalodisca vitripennis
ACAATAAGGTAATGTTCGTTAATTATAATTATACCTACAAGTGTTAATACCTTAACTGTTAGTTAATAATTCTATCTATTGATTTATTTGTTAAAGTTTGTAAGTAATTAGTTTACAAACTTTTACAAAAAAATATTATTTACAATAGTAGTAATTTTATAGATTATATCAAAGTATACTCGTTAAATTCAGCTTTTTAAAATCTCAATAATTTCTCATCCCCGCTGTACTCTACGCACCTGCAGCCTGTTGTGCGGAAAGAAGGGTGTTTCAGAGGGGTCGTGCTCACCAAAACCGAAATAATCCACTCTTCGCCACTCGCACCACCTAACCATATAAACATTTCCCCTCAGTTTAAAACAAGGCACGAGTTATTTAAACTGAGACTGTATCGTGCATGGAATAAAAAAAACATTTCCCACTTTTTGATTTATAATGAATACAATAAAATCCCACACCCAAACATATAGATTTTACTTGTATTGCAATGAAAGTAGAAAATGGAAATTATAATGTAGATGGTTAATATCTGGATCCAATTCACTGCTAATTTTAAGTTAGTTACAGTCATGGTACCTATCGTACTTGTGTGCGCGCACGTGTGCGTAAAATGAAAACGATAAATCAGTGATGCTCTTATAACAATTCTTTCGGGTTATATATGACCGTTGTTTCCCATATTTTTAGGCTTGAAGACAATGTTAATCATTATGAGTGTAGCTTTCACCGTCGTTAAAAGTCTATAATTACAGTACAATAAATGGTGTGGCAAGTTCATGGATTTCCTTTACAAAATCAATATTGTCATATGGTCCCCGATTTTGAGGTTTCTAACCTGTGTAATTTAATTGTTTTGTTATTAGAGAATGTCCGACAAGGTGCCTAAGTAAATACAGTAGATCAGTTGCAGACCATGGGCCCTAATGAATTTTATATCTGATGTGCTTCTCTGATCCACGTCTATTAAGGACTTTCATTCCCCAAAAGAAGTGTTCAATATCCCCATAAGAGTTTGAAGTTAGATTGTTTTGAGTCTTTTCGTATATTTATATGGCTAAAATTACTCAAACAATAGGATTCAATTAAAATATCTCAATATAGTAACTGGTCACCTGAGGTAATTATTCCGTATATTTTTATTTGAAAATAAAGCTGTATATTTTATATTGCTATTAAATATGGAACAGTGTATGGTAAAAGTCAGAGGTCGTACTTACTAACCTGTCACTGGCATCTGGAGAATCACTTGGTGAGGTATCAGACGACGTGACGGTATTGGATGCAAAGCGACATACAACATCTATTATATTATATGGTATATATATAAATATATACATATTATATATAAATATATTATATAGTAATTATATGTATATATATACTATTGCTCTAGTATTATTAAAAGTATGATTTATTTTTACCAAGCACTGCTTGAAGTTACAATAATGGGGGGACTTATTGAATCTAACTTCAGTAATGAAATTGAGGCAAATCCCAAATAAAATATATTCAAGAAACTAAAGCCAATAAACTAATATCATCAGTGTTTTGTAAAGAAATATATAAAAAAATAGGGACAATTAAATTGGAGTTTTCATAAACAATGTACCGGCAGTTCAAACATTTTTAATTGTGAAATGTAATGTAGTAATAATACAATGAATAACTTTTTGTATGTGGTTATTGAAGATTTGGAAATAAGTTATTTTGCGTAACAGCAAAATGTCATGTGACTTTAAAATGAAATGCTTAAAAATTTCCCAGCCCTTATAACATGATTCGCCATATCGTTTTAGCTATAATAACTGAATATAAATACAAATTTTCTGTGAAGTAAGAATGTGGTTCGTTTTAGTGGATTTTTTCGACTGTCGAGAACCTATTATCATTATAGATTAAACACTTTTTCTTAAGCCTTCATCTAACACATTTAGTTTACTCTAACGAGTACATAAACCAGTACACTAAGAGGTTCAAGGTATGGCTTCAGTGAGATTACAAATCTCGTGGATCTAGGTGCTGCCTGAAATACAGATGTGAGAATTGTTTTAGTTGAATTAAAGAACCTTACTGTCTAATATGCCTGCCATTATTGTAATTGTTACTTAACATTAAAACTACGCTGTAGCGGTGTAACTATTTTCTTGTTTTATTACTGCTGTCAATCTGCAGAGTATTATGTTAATCACATGGTTCACAAAAAATAAACAAACCAGCCTCGTACAGTGGTTAGTATAATAGTTCTATTTTATTTTATTTTATTTTATTTTACATTTCAACGGACATCTCCATTTTTACAGTTTTGAACAATAATTAAACAATGAAAGTAAACAACCACAGTGAAAATAGAGCAATAACGATTAATAAACTATTTAAGTGACGAAGCGGATATAAATATGTTATATGTTAAACGGTATTCTTACTTAAATTATGTTTAGTCAAGATATCTCTTTCAATTGATATGCTTTATTTTAATCTAAAACATTTAATACATTATCTCTCTAACTCTGTAAACACGTTTTTTTTTAATGGGGAAGCGTTCGATCAAATTTGCCTGCAAGTAAATATGATATAACTGTCCAACAATAAACCTACGATGCACAATTTTTCTACACTCTACAATTTCATGCTATATTATTGTATTAAATTAATAAAATTTTGTTTCTATTTTAGGTGTAATGCCATATTAAACTGTTTGTGTTTCATAACCAAACTTGTCTGGCGCACACAAAAACGCAGTAATCATAACCAAACCAACCGAACCTCGAAGCTAATCAGTTATCAGTCAGGCTTGGTGTGGAGGCCCACCGCAGCGAGTGGTGGATCTGTGTTTAACCAACAATGCCAAACATCAGGCTGTCTATAGCTTTGCATAATCAACCCCCACCCACGTCTGTAACAGATCCAGGTACTGATTGAAATACAGAGTGAGAGTTGTTTTGCTTCCTTTAAAATATAGTTATTGCTTTAATATGCTGTCAAATATTGCAATTGTTGCCTGTGTTTTCCTTAACAAAACAACCAAGTAGTAGCGTTTGTAAGTTTTTTGACTTGCTTTTGTTCATTCATGTTTGTGGAGTGGTCTTTTTCTGGGACTTTCAGTGTAATGGTTTAGTTGAGATCTCCATTGATTAAATGCAATTATAACAGTGAAATCTTTACTAATTTGCATCGCATAACCGAGCCCAAATGTAGAGCCGGCGCAGTGTAGCGGGTACAACGGTTATCGCAAGATAACCGGATCAAGTAACGTCGAGCGTGGGCTGCTGCTTGGATGGGTGACCGCTGAAGCGATCCGGGTCCTTGCAAGCACCACGCTGCCCGGCCATTGGTGGTAGTTCGGAAGTTATGTTTAAGCCGTTCGTCCCTAGGTTAAGTATTAGAGACGACTTCTTAGCCCTAACTTAAAATCTTAGCCTGGTAAAATAATAAATCTTTACATTACTTTGATTATATTTCTAGTGAGGTTACAATTCAGCTGATAAAACTTTCTACACGACAAATTTTAGTAACTACCTCTCACCCTGGTTGTAGAACTTTAGTAAATAGTATTTGGATTATTATCAATTTGAAATTTTCCTTTTAGTATCAATCTTTTTATCACATAAAAATCTACATATTCCCCACTCAATTACGCTTCGCACTTAAAAAAGTACTTTGTATTCTTGAATAGGTTTTTAATAAATTAATTTACATAATTAAAATATTTATACATCCTCATCTCGCTATTTCAGTGAAAACCTAACGGGAAAGGATTAAACGTTTATGGCATTTGAAAAACTAATCCAACAAGTGACCAACTGTAACTGAATTTAGTCCAATTCCAATTAAATAGGTGATATCGAATCTGTGTCTGCATTTATGAAATAGGGGTACACGCACTTCAAAGGTAAAATATATTTAACGCTATTATATTCGAAGACTGAAAGCTTTTGTTTCAACAGTGTTGTGTGTTGCAGATTTTACGTATTTTGTGGCTAGCTTTTCAGTTTTCTTTATACTATCTAATAGGAATTAAATATATTTAACTTGCTAATAAATAATGAATCATAATCTAACCCTGTGGATTTTGTTTTTTCCAACACTATGTTGGAAATAAAGTTTAACTGTTCTCTCTCCTAAACTGAGGCGACTAACTTGGTATGATAATGTTAATTGGAGAATAATTAGATCGTAAATCTACGACGACAACCACACTGCATTAGTGCATAATATAATGTGTATATGCTTTAAATCTTTAAAAACAGCCTAACTTGTCATTAGAGGATATAACTTCACTGGTAACTCTACTACCAGGTTTTATTATTGCAAAAAATTCCTACGGGAATCGATTAAACAGATCTATAAAAAACACTGTATTTCTTTACATAAAAATTTCGCCGTAAATATCTTAAATTCGCAATATTGTAAATGATAATCCCTAAACTTATTAGTAGTATAGCCTCAGCAAGTGATTAATGCAATAAAAAAAGTAAAAAGTATAACACTTTTCCGATTAGTAAAAAGGATCAGCTAGTGACCTATGTTTTTGGGAATGTGCTCCCCTTTACATACGAATGCAATGCATAGTTGTGAGTTATTTATTTCACTAATTTATTAAAATATTATTGACTGACTCACAACGTAGTATCATCGATGTATCTATGGAAACACGCCCATTTTTGAAAGACAAACAAAATCATAGGTCAGAATATAAATACTAACAATCTAAACTTCATTCAAATTACATTGTTCTTTACATGCAAGAACTTAAACTATCCATACTGATATTAGACTCCGTTGCCATAGCAACACAGTGGTACGAGGATAAACATATAAATAAGGGTTTGATACAATGTGACTTGGAGTGACACATTTTTCTAATTAACTAAAAAAATTAGGTGTACACACGTCACATGCTTTTAGAATCCGCTAACTCTTTATGCTTGCTAAACTCATTCGCGGGAGTTTTCCGTATAGTAGCGTAACAATGCTTGGGGTTCCTAATTATGTGTGACAACTAGTATTAGGAGTATTTCTAGTAATAGGAATAGACGAGAACTTCATTCTAAACTGACGCTAGTCCCAGTTCCAATCGTTTAAGACGTATTGGAAATAAGAGGTAACATGGGAAAGAGTTTCAAATTATTTCGTAAGAGGTTCTAATAATTAGTCGATAACCCAGTAGTTCATGTTGTACATTAGCGCCAATCCCAGCCAAACCGCTACCGTATTGACATAATGATAGTTCAGTAAGTTAGAACGTTAAGGCAACCGTCGAAGCTTAGTGTGCATAGAGGCAACCCCTATCATTATAATGTAATCTATGCGCCTAACAGTCCTTTATTCTCGTTAGAAATTTTATAATTAAAATATAGGGTGTTATAAATATCCCACACGGGCTTCATAATTCCGGAGAGATTTTACAGGTAAAGCAATAGATCTTGGTACATCATTACTGCACCTATAAATGCACTTTTTGCAGTACATAACATTATTTTGTCATTTAAGGGGGATGGCCGGCCAGGAGTCAGAAGAAAATCCTAATTATGAGTATGGGTTGAGTAGTACATAAAATTAAATATATTTTAATTAATAGAATACAATTCAGAAAATCCGACGTAAAATGGTTCACCTTTTTAAAATTTACGCTGGTTTAAAGTAAGAGAAACATTAAAAATGTAGGTCCTGATCTAGATGGCTTAATATTCTTGTTTTGGCGCAATTTTTGAAAGTTAAACTTAGTAAATGACTGGTACTTAACCAGTCAGTGATACTGGACTTAAAAAATAGTTTATACGTCAGACAGTGTCTCTTCACAACATAATGAGAATACTTTGCAAGGAAATCGGCAAAATAATTTAACATACGTGTAGCTCACGATATACATAGTTTTTACAGTGTAATGTAATATGTACATCAAATAAAAAACCCCAATGTTTAACCTAAAATAAAAAAAACTTTTTATTGTTATAACTGACACCAGGTATTTACCTTAATCATTACTGATAACCACCACCAAACAACGATTTTTTACACCCTGCACATGTTGTATTATTTAAATTATAATAAATTCAACATGATTAGGTTTAACGATTGTTATATTGTATAGAAACAAAATAATAGGCAGTCACAGACTTTCATTAAAAAATACTTACATTTCTTAAACATTCACCTTTACGTTTGACATAACTATATAAAAAAACATATTAAACCATAATATTAATAATACAAATTTGCATAAATGTGTTTTAAGGGGGCTGGTATAGCTCAAACGTAAGCATTTAAAAGAAATTTTACCATGGCCACATTTATTTAACTAAAGTTATGAAATTCGTACTGTTTATTAATTTTATTAAAAGGCCTATTTTGAAATACAAGACAAGAAAATATTTCAATATTTTTTATGGATATAATACAAAATTATTTTTTTTGAATTTTTGAAAATAGGTAATATTGTTGACAAAATCTTCCTTTTACGTATTATTTTTGGGTCGTAAGTTTCATATATTTCTCTTCCTTATAGCCTGGGCTATAGTATGCACTAAAACTATTACTCCAGAGCAAAAATTTAAAACCGGTATAATTTAAAGAATCCGTTGGAAAATAATTTACAAAATAAAATTTAGTATTTACACAATAAAATATACTTTTAATGCAACCAACAGCAATAATCTTAGTTCATACCATAGGTAATACTGTCCCTAAACAACCTCTAAAAATTGTATTGTAATAGGTTAAGTAGTTTTTGAGATATGTTGTAAAATGTAAGCTAAAAAAGCTAGTTGGGGGAATTTAACGTTAAAGTATATTGTTACAAAAAATAATTTTAGACTTACAGTTTAAAATGCTCCTGCTTCATATGTTTGGTTCTTCGTCTTTTTTCTTCAAAATTACTTTGGTTTTCCAATCTCTAAGTTTCCTTGTTTAGCTCTTCTTGCTTCCATAGTGTCCTTTTTGGCTTTAATTTCGGCATCGACCACTCTTCTGTCATCAAGTTTTCTTAGCGATACTTCACAATGCTTTCCAGAACAATATTTAAATGTTTGGAGAACTTTTAACTTAGCCAATGAGCCTTCATTATACACTAAGGCAGCTTCATATGCTGCAATCTCCACCACAGTCTTGCCAGCAAAATCCTCTTTTTGGGCAAATACTCCAAAGAACGCTGTTATACGATTCGTTAGCGTTTTGGGTCTTACCCTTGAGGCATCTCTTCAAAAGTTCAGGTTTAGAAAAATCAAGAAAAATAGGTTTTTTATACTCCATTATTGGTAATGGGATGGTATTTTTATGTTTGAAAGTCCCAATAGGTGTTGGTTGACTTAGCCCTCTGGTATTTGCACCAAGAATTGGGACCAACCGGGCAATGATGATGCAATGGATGTTCGTTAGAATTGGCTTTATGATTCCAAGTTGCCCAAAATGCCATTCTCATTCTAGTCAGGTCATCTGTATTAGCCCTGATGGCATTTTCATAATATACAGACAATTGGAAGGGTTCTGTACACCCCTTTCCTATCCATTTTGCACTATTTTGCAACAAATCACCTAATTCACAAATGTAAACAACACAGTGTAATCTGCAAACAAACAGTACAGTTACAGTAATAGAACAGCTGGTTGTTCAAAATAATAAAAAGAAGATCTCCAAAGAGTATGAACTATCAAAAATATACAACAGTAGTACTATAAGAAAGTTGATACATTTAGTTTAGTTTATGTGTTAAGACCAGAAATCTGCAAAAACCATGTCACCTAGTCGCGCGGCAGGTCACAAAAAGTGTATGTATGGCTTTTTGTTTTTTTTTTCTCTCTATATCGGTTAATATTAAAGATATCTGAATAATTATTTCACCAATTTGTTCAGAAAATAATAACGAATAAAAGAAACATCTTGTTTTTTTTTATTTTTAGCTATAGACCAGCCCCCTATATTATTTTTAGCTACTGCTTATTGTAAATACATATCAGCAAATATGTGTATTATACATATAAGCATACATATAACATTATTTTATGTATTTTAGATATTTAATAAAGTTATGAAAGCTATATTATCAACAAAATGACGTGGAAGATTGTTCTCCACGATCCATACACTAATAACTATTAAAGTACTTATGTAAATGTCAGTGCATCATAGAAACTTCTGCAATAACGAGCAGAGTTGTACTCGTATTTGATTTCATACATTTACACTCAATATTTCCCCACGTTTGACTATTTAATGAGATGAACATATGTACATTGACAATGTTATGAATAAACTTTTTCAATAAATTCATGATACAAAAATACAAATGTGTAGTCACTCCATCTCAATCATAACGAAAGAATATTTTGCATTCTTTAGTCTATTGTACAGAGTGGGCTTTTATTAATAGACCATAATTGTGATCTTTTAAATTATAAAACTCAGAGTCCGAAACCTTTTCTTTTTTAGAGGTATATAAGAATATATTTTTAAAACTACCGAAATATGGGGTTTTTAATGGAGTATAATGTATTTTATTTGTATTTTCACTAGAAAAAGAAATTTTTTAACTTTTTCACTGATGGCCTCTCGTAGATATTTTCAGTGAATACGTATATATGAGAGATATAAGTGTTCAGATACAATTTCCAGTTTATATTGACACGTCCTTTAGATTTTCCCAAATTATGACCCCGATAACCCAAAACTACTATATTCCAAAAACTTGTGTTGTTTAATTTACGAAAAAATACCTTTTCCGAATGTTGTGCCGGATTGGCCAAGATGTGTGGTGACGTTGGCACAGCTTTGTGTGTTTGTGTGTGTGTGTGTGTGTGTGTGTGTTTGTTTGTGTGTGCGTGTGTGTGTGTGTGCGTGTGTGTGTGTGGTGTGTGTGTGTGCATGTGTTTGTGTGATGTATGTACACAAGGGGCTAGACCTTGTGTAATACGATCACTGCCTTTTTTTAAGTACGCAGGCATAACTTGGTAGAAAGGCAGTACTTACACAAGGATTTGATGATTTTTTTAGAGAGTATTATCCCATGAAAAGTATCAAGTTGGCGGCCATCCATATTCAATCAAAAATCTTTAACTCGTATAATTCACAATATGGACCCAAACACTTATATTTTTTTAATATATTACGTAGTTATAAACAGCCCTTAATCTTTAAAAATGTTTTATATTTCTTACGGGTTTAGAGATAGCGGCCATATTATTTATTTAAAAGTAATGGTAATTTATCAATTATTATAGACTTTAGGAGAAACAAAAAAGTTTCTCATGTCATCTGCAATAATTTTTGTTACCAAGGTGTTTTGATATTACTTCCAGATAGTGAGTGTATACAGTTTTTACTATTATAACTAGTATAAGATTTTGGTTTTATTTACAGTTCAGGTAAAAATCAAACGACAGTAGAAAAGTCTTTTTGAAAAATTAAAAAAGAGAGTGTCTTAAAACAAGAAATGTCGTTGACGGATGTTGAACAAAACTTTTGTTGTGGATGGAAGATATATATTTTTTTACAAAAGAGTTTTATGAACACGACATAAGACAAACAGAAAAAGGTTTGCTGTCAAAAGCACCCGGCTGCAGTCATTGTGTCAAAGGGAAAGAACAGATGACGATAGAGAATGTTTCAACTGTGAGTCATGCGATTTATGTTACTCGCAAATAAGAACATGAGGAATAATAGCTTGGATAAAACTATATACATTAAGTTCAATGTGTAATAATTAATAAATAGTTGATATTAATTACAAGATCCTAACAAAATATTATATTTTGGACGGAATTTATTTTAAATGTGCCAAATAATTCATCAGATAAATACCCACCAGAGGGAAAATATCTCTTTGTGGTTTTGTACATTAATTTAACATTCCTCTTTTCAGCATTCTGTTAAAGACTCCTTATCAAATTATATGTGTGATTATAATTTTGATGTATGAAATTCTAGAACTGTAATTTAGTAGTATCTGTATTGTGGCCAACTCTTCAATCACTGTTGTGAAACTACATCGAGTTGTAGTCTATATGAATAGTTCTCAACGAGAAACACGTGTATGTTCTAATTTGTTTAGTATAATTAACCATGTGAGATTAGTACGCATCGCAACCTTTTTGTCTCGTAAATTTTATACATTTAGAAGGTTTATCGATGAAATTTAATGATATTTTGCTCCAATTAATATCAAATATTTAAAAATGTATAAGTACTTAAAATATTACATGAAAATAAAATATTATAACTTGTATCCTGTATAAAAATTTATTTTAATCATTATTTAAATCTTATATTTCTAAGAAAAATAAACGTAAAATCTTGCTCCTATAGGGCTAAATGGAATCCAGATGGCTACCAACATAGGAGTGCCGATGGTCGAGCGGTCTAAGTCGTTGGACTTTGGGTCTGAGTTAGAGATAGCGCAGGTTCAAATCCTGTCTGTGACCGTTGCACTTGTAATCAGTACAATCAACCTCGTACTGTATAGACTCTCCCCCCTATTCTGTTTGATGAGATTCTCGCAGAGACCAGTGGCCCATGTGGACGAACAGAATAAGGCTTAAAAGGGGATCGGCCTATCTTTTGTATAAAACAATATTCGCACTTTAATGACCTTGATTGATAAATAACATATCTCTCATTTGTGTGTATATTGTTGTAGGTAAAAAAGTGACGTAAAAACAAAGGTTTTAAACCGAATACCTTTTACCATTCAATCATTAGTATAATCTTGAAAATTAGAATACTGATATTTTACACTAATAATTTCCTTCATTTGGTAAAAACTTAAATGTGTTCCTTTTTTTTACGTGTGAGTCTTTCCTGTAAATATTTTTGTTTAGGTTAGTATCTACCGACATAGGCGTCGCCCCGCAGGGATCACTTCTGGCTGGTTTCATTCACCAATTAATTCACCTTCCAGTTGAATCCACCACTGGGCATAGCAAAAACCGATGTGTCAGTTCAATCTGGCCAAACTGATGGATTTCCAGGAGTGGCACATCACTAACCGCAAATGTCGAGATTCTGGGGTTCATGGGCAATTCGATAGGTCTAGTCCACTGTGGGAGTTAACTGTTGGAGTTGGTGGGGTTCGTTCCTTAACCTCAGAGGTTTTTGCTAGCCTCAACAAGGGTGTGTCATTCCTTGCCTACTTTGACTGGAGAGGCTGGTACAGAGCTAACTTCCCCTTCTTCCGGGGAGACATGACTTTGAGATTTAGTGCCCTAATTCTTCCTCATTGATCACGATAGGAGGCGGTCCCTACTCCTTAAACTTACCCATCCTGAATATCCTGTCACTCCGGAAGCAGCGCATAGGTTCTTACAGGACTAAGTGCAATTTATAAGCTTTTTGTCCTAAGAGAAAAAAAGAAAAACATCGACTGACATATATCATTATTATGTGAAAATAAAGTCCCTAAATGAAATAATACATATATAGAGAAGCTGGAGTTGAAAAGCAATCGTATTATTACTGTTAAATCAATAATTATAAAGATTTATATATCAATTTACTGAATTAATATATTGATACATGTGTGTACTTTGTTATTTTCAACTTCTTGTCCTTACACGATCTACTAAGAATATTATAAATAGATAGCGAATCTACAATTTATAACACATGGTATATATTTATACACATATACAGGATTTTGTACTATTTAAGATGATGAGCGTTTAGAAGTATTTTGCAATTAATGCATAGAATATTGATCACGTACTTTAAAGTATGTTTACGCATAGCGTAAATTATAAATTTTGTGATAGTGTAGTTTTACAGAAAAATAACCCCAACGAGGACTAGTATTTAGTTTTTAGAGTGATAATATCTTCATGCCAAAGTCTCTAGTTCTGAGATTTTTTTCCAAAAACCCGTTTTACCAGTTATCTATTAAAATATTATCAACTGGGAACTCCATACAGCCATCTTTACCAACTAATCGAGATCGCCTTGGATAAAATCTACCGCTTATAATACTTCCATCAATCTTCAACTTTACTGTACTTGTGATTTTAATGATCAAAATACTTAGCATCCAGCTTTCATAGAACTGTTCATTACTCAAGTTTGAATTCATAAATCGTATATACCCATTGTGGGAGTTTACCCTTAGAAACCAAACTTTCACGACCTAGATATCGTCGCCAGAAATTGTGTTCCATGTGCAGCATTTGCTACTCAGACTATTTAAAATGTATTTATTAAATATTGATGGAGTAAATTATATGCAAACATATTTTAGTACTTAATAGTGATATAAAACACACACACACACACACACACACACACACACACACACACACACACTGTCACAATACACCTCATCTTCAGTATTTAAAGTTGTTATTATTTATCTGTTTGTTATTCTGTTTATATATACTTTTATCATTTTTTATACTGCTACATATTTATCTCATTGTTAAATTCTAATATATCTTAATATTATCATAATTTTTACATTGTTCTGTTTCTCTTTGCTAGTTGCTTCTGCGTTAGTTGGTATGATTGCTGTGTATTGTTATAAATTATTGCATATTGTCTTCCTTGTGTTGTCTGTTATCATTACTAGTTTTGTTATGTTATTGTTGTTATGTTATATGATGTATTATTGAATTGACTTTTGTACGTTATTACTAGGATTGTTGTTACCACAGTTATTAGTCATTGTATGCCATCTTGATTAGTTTATCCTTAGTTAAGTAAATTCATGTATAAACGGTGGAACCGTTGGAAATAAATAAATAAAAGTATAGGTAAATTAAATTGTACAATTTCTCAAGAAATGGTCTGCGGATCTAGGCTAGGGTAATACTGCAAGACAGAGGGTTTTCTGGCAGTCTGATTTGTGAAAGAGTATACAATCAGAGTTAACTTTGGTTCTCTCTAACATTGTGGTTGGATAGTTGAAGGCCAATGAAAGGCGTCGCTTATAGTTAGCTGGTTAATCGAAGGGTTCGGTATAAACACCCACGACACACACTTTTCAGCGTCTTTTTGAGCATTTATTGAGGTTATTTAATAGCGTTTTTGCACTTCAAGTTTTCCTGACCCAGTCCGCGCGGGATATTGCATAAGTAGCTATTTTTTAGTTATTTACGATTTCCTGATAAGAGTTTTGTTTTCAACTAGTGTTAGCTTTCTTTTACAGGGATATAGTATAAATTCGTATACAAAAGGGAAAGAAGAAAATTCGAATTCCCTTCATTATTTACGGAAGTATAGTTCAGAGTAAAGTCTTAAATTTTAATATTATATGAAAGTTACTGGTAATAACAGTTTAGTATTCATCGGTCATAATAATTTTTTTACTTAAAAAGAATTCAAGAATTTTTCAGGAAGGTTTTAGATGAGTTTTATTTAGCCTCAGTTATAATAGAGAAAAGTATATTTAATTTTGAATTAAAGTATAAAATTTATTTTATTAGAGTTAAAAAATGATACTATAGTTGTAACTTATTTTTGAAACAAGAAGTTACCTTAATTAATTTTATTCTACTTGAAAGAAGAAAACCTTTTTTGAGAAAATTTTTAAAACAAATGTACAAGAATTATTATTTTAAGTCTAAAAATACTGAACTGCTACTTAATAAACAATTTTTAAATTGTTTTGAGAAAATAATCTCCAGTCTATATCCCCTAACGAATTTAATTAATTAATGCATTTTTAAACAAGATAGTTAATGCGGTTGATTTATTCACTTAATTATATAACGCAATTTTGTGAAACTTACGGATCTTTCTATGTCACCTCGAAATGAAGAAATATCTATTTAATTAATAATTTTATTACTAAATTTACTTCTAGTAAATTATTAAAAATAATCAATATTTCCAAAATTTACAAAAACATAACATTGAGTGATTACCCTCTATTGCTTGTCGTATGTGTCAAATAGTACATGAGTGATACTAAAATTATTCTTTAATAATATTCTTTAATGTATTAAATTTCAATCCAGTAGTACGTAAACATAGATATTCAAAAATAAAATAAGTACTAAACACGTTGGAATATAGAAACATATGTCATAATAGATTTTAAATCGTATATATTATTGGTAAAAATTATAAATAATTTTTCCAGATAAAACTGTGTTTTTTATAATAATTTTAAATGTTTTTTTTTTTCAAAGCATGTAAGTACTTACGTTAACAATGAGAAGGAAAGCGATATATCTCTATTTCAGGACGTAGAAAATTTACATTTTTATTGCCACGTAATAACTCTGCACCGTGTTTGTTTATGCAGTACCAGAACCATGAGGAACAATAACGGTGGACTTGGCTAAAACAAAGAGCCTCTAGCAATATGAATGACCGTTACAAATATATTAGTATACTTTTTATTTGTACGATCTTATTATTAATGTTTTTACATGCTAGTATATCTTTCAGGTCCATTGTGTATAAATAGGTTGTAATGTTTATCAGGTTAATAAATTTTAATGGTTTAATATTTTTATAATTTTTTAATGAAAATTCTCTAATCTAAAACTCCTCAAATAATTTCAATCTTGAATATAAACAAGCAAGAAGATCACAACAACACTTGTCGTAACAGTGTTAACGTTTTATCAAATTTGTTATTATGAAAACATAGAAAAGTTTAACACGAAAATGGCGAATCGTACTACTCTTTCTTGTAGATATAAAGTTTCATGCAAAATTTACGATTTATATGAAATCTTCCTCGACATATGATGGCACATGATACATTCAGACCTTGGTTCTTTAAATTGGGATTCATATCAGTGTATAAATGACAAAAGTCTATACACTGTCCCTACAAAATGATGTATATATTGGGATAGTTAAACTATATGTTTCAATAGGTCAAATAGTAAATCTTTCTTATGATTGAACTCAGGTCGTTTAAGAATTTATTTATTCTATAATTATGTCGCTATATTTATTACGGTTATAATATATATTTTAGTGTATCCTGTCCTTTACTGGCATTGTGAACTAAAAACTTTCAAAAATTATATAGTTGGCCAATGCTGTGTTATTTAAAATTTTAAATAACAAATTAAAAGGATCGGAGTAAAAAATTAAAATGTAAATAACAATTTTAAATACTTTGGAACACACTATTAGGTTTTAAATAATTTATTCCCAGCTCTCCCTTTTTAGAAGAAATCAATGTATTGATTCATTACATCACCCAGAAACTCTTAAAGGAATTTAGCTGTATAAAAGCAGCGCTTAAAGAAGGTGTGAAGGAACTGTGTTTGTTGTGAAAGTGGAAACCTCCCGAGACACGCTTAAGAGTAAGAGGGTTGTTTTGTGTGGTCGCGGGAGTGAACCTCTCTGTACTAATGGATGTTTTATCTTTGAACTCAAGTATGTCTGTGTATTGCTCTTGCCATTGCTTGTTTTCAACGTCTAAATATATGGAGTTGATATTTGAACAGTAAGATATGCTTGTAGTAATACTAAATAGTTTCTCTAACAATAGCTTTCCAAATGAAGAGAAACGTTTATAATATTTGTAATACATATTTGATATTGAATTATATATAAATATAATAATTATTATAATCGAAGAATATAAGGGAACATCTTGTTAATGCATTTTTCATTATGTACTTTCAATGATGTGTAAAATCCATCTTATAGTGAAACATAAATATTTCTTATATCACTAATCTTTAAATATTAAAGTAATAAATATTTTTAAACTTTCAAAATTATAGTTTACATAAGGTTCTACAATTTGGTCAGTATTTATCTCACTACAATATTGTGTTTCCGAAATAATTACTTTGTTTTCGTTGTCATTATATCCTAAAAATGTAGTTAAAGGTTTATAAAAACTGAAATAATAAATTAAACTTCTAAAATAAGATATTCCTAAATGAACGTAACTCATCCAGTTTTTAAATTGAAGCGTAAAAACGGATGAAACAAATCACTGTATAACACTACTTGATTAGACAAGAGTTTCATTATTTTCCTTATCATGTATAATATTAACTATATATAATAATATTGTGTTTGACTTTTAATTTCTTCTTACAGATTTTTCATTAACGCCAACTTTTGTTAGGTAAAATCAGAAGTTTATATAGCGGTTTGTTCACGTTTCGCTAAAGCTGTTATTCTGCCTTGAAGGCATGCGGAAAACATATACATGAGTGATGAGAAACGAAACTTTTCCCCGTGCAAAACATACATTCATAGCCCGCCAGAAGATATAGTCACTTCGACAAGTAGCGACAGTAACCTCTAACCAGCACGCATGGAACCACACCGAATAGAGAAACGCCCTGACATAAAAATGAACGCGGTAGTCCTGCTCCTCGTGGCTACAGAGCAAACAAGCGTGACGTTCCGTTTGAGGCGCTTTGCATTAACCTTGGAAAGAAAATGTTGTATTCTTCACCTACGTAGTAATTTGACCAAATAAAATCCAATAACTCTAGTGATTAACTTAATCTAACAATATGGGTGGTCAAGTAATTGATGATCCCTACGGTACATCATATTTTAAAATGATTTATTTTTATGAAATGCCCGAGACGTGTAGATGAACTTGTTGATGATCCTTACCGAGGTACGATTTCAGCCACGAGAAGGGTGTGCTAGAATGCTAGAACCATGTAAAGTGGAAATCAGAATGTGGCGAACCAAACGCCTTAAATAGTATGAGCGCTAAGCACTGATATTCGTATTGTAAGTTATTAAGTGGCTACGTAAATTTTTATACTACTTTTTAAAAGCCAAAATGGTTTTTACAAATAATACTAAGTTCGTCAAGAAATGAAAGAATCCTGGCTTGAAAAATGCCTCAAATACTCTACTGAATATTGGGGACATTGCAATAAGGGCGTAACTACTGTAAGTTATTTGGAAAATTTTAATCACCTTTTTTGAATAATGGGATGACCTTGGCGTTATTCAGATTTTATTCGTTATTGCTAGTGGTTTGCGAATTGTGTAGAAACTTTGGTTAAGAATACATCCATACACTCCATATACTTTGTGTTGAATATTTAGGCTTTAGACTTGAATCATCGCAGCCACTACTGAAGTTAACATCAATGAAGCTGGAAGGCTACAGGGCTTCATGCAGTTAAAAGCTCATCGCTGCAGAATTAATAAAGTTATTCAACATGCCGGTAATGAAATGTTGTTCATCTAGAGCGAGTTATATGCGAAAGATTTTGCTTTGTATTTTTGTTTATTTTTGATCATACTGCAAGTAGTTATGGCTTTTTTTACTAAAACCATTACTTTTTACTTTGTCAGGATAGTCGCCTTGTCACGTTTTTGTACTTTTATAAAAATTTAGAAACGTTTATATTTAAAATCCTGATATCTTTAAATATAATAGAAACCTTTTACACTTTTTACACAACTAATAATAAAATCTAATCCGCTGTTTGGATCAAATTTCACCGATTAAAAAGATGAATATCCAATTTGATGGCAGTTTTCTCTTGATTAGGATTGATTTTTCCCGTATGCATGGTCCTTCTAATTTAACCGGAAACCACATATGTGCTTTGTCACAATTTAATCCAAGTACCTAACCTCAAAAAATCTCAATTTTTATAGTAACTTTTAAATATAATTTAATTAAAAGTATTTTAGTACTATTGCTTCTCCATGAAATAAGTTTTCTACACTGTAAATTTTCTAAACGTGAATATATTTTAACGTGCGGTAATTATTATACTAACGTAATTTTTCTGAATGTGGATATAAAAGGCGGTGAACTATAGTAACGTAATAACAGTTGACCTACTTTAGAATGATACGAGACACCACACAATCAAAGATGTAAAGGCGTAACTTATTTATACGAGTAAGCCAACCCTTCCTTGTTTAAACCAAATACTCGTTTGAAATATTCAGTGAAGGACGGTGAGCTGGCGAATTATCATGATTTAACTCCAAATAGCCTTCTGCAAGCTACATTTTTTACTTACCTCAGCTTGATACATTTTCTTTTCTATTATTTCTACAATACAGTTTTCAAACACATTTTATCATATTGTAGTATTATAAAGCTTAGACCTTTTAGGTACAATATTATTTATTCTGTAAAATGAATAAATTATGTTTATGAAAAAGTTTTTATTCTTAAAATCATATAATACTTTAATCGTCAGTTTCAGATATAATAATTGTTTTTATAAAAAATACAAAATGTTATAAGGAGCTAGCAGCTATTTAAATAAAAACACTACTATCTCTGAAGCTAATTGTATGAAACCAGATTTTGTTTACAAATTTGCATAAATGAAATAAGAATAATTGTGTGATTTTCTGTAATATTAACAAAATGGCCTCTGTTGAAAATTATTAACTATCAAATACAAAAAAAATTACGATTATAAGAAATTGACTAGACACCAACTATTTGATCAGTCTTATTTAAACTACAAGAGTACTTTGTTTCAACGATATTCGTCAACGCCTAAGCGAGTACGACCACTTAAAAGGTACGCTTGAACAAGCTTGGAGGGCTAAACATGTCACAGTTGAGATGTATCAGTTCATGGATCTCGACAGGAGGCGGCAGCTACCCCCGACCTTACCCACCCAGAATATCCCATCACTCCGAATCAGCGCAAAAGTTCTTATAGGACCAATAAATCAATCTTTATTGCAAAGACATGGGTTACACTTAAAGCAAAAGTCAATATTAAAAGTTCAAAGCAAAACTTTTGCGCATTCTCCCCACATCAATTATATCAATTCTATTGTAGCAATAGGAGAGGCTTCTTAGGGTGACTGTATATAATATTATTTAAATAAGTTTTTTCAATATATACTATGATATTTACAAATGATGAAAACATGTATAAAAACTAAATTAATTTTCATTCCAAAATAAGTTTACTTTCTGGTAAAATTCAAAAAATGTTTCTGATATACGTTTTGGTGAGCACGATTTAAAACAATTATCTTACTACATTGCCTCATCGCTCTTAAAAACACTAATACTCTTTATTATTGAAATTTACCGTAAATACTAGCTTTAATGATAAAAATATATGTTACAATCCATTTTTCTTTTGAAGAACAGAATCTTTCCGGACCGGAATTTAAATTGGCAAACCAACCAATCAGTCAACCATCAGTCGAGATTAGGCCGCTTTGGTTGTAAATTCCAAAAAATTAACTAAAGAGAAAACCAAAAGTATCAAACGGATCAGATATTTGTAATAAACCAATGCGGAGTCACAATATGGTATTAAGAAGTTCATCTCACATGAACCAATAATAACGAAAGGGCCCATTCCTGTCACCCTTCCTTTTTATTTCCGCCATCTTGTTTTAGTCTGCCGTCACGATTACCATTGGCTAGCCCCTTTGGTCAGTCGTAGGTGGTTAGTAGACGAATGAAGACGTATTGTGACCTGTATTCCGTAGTTTCTGTTTTAATGATTAGTGTCTTGTATAGTTTTTTATTAAATGCATGTTTATAGAGTTAGTGAAGTTGACAAACAACATGTAGGTTGTGATTCCTGACTTAGGCGTGCCACAACGCTTTGGTAAGATTGTTTATTTTAACCTAGTTTGTAATATTATATATTAGGTTAGTTCTTTACCTGAAGAAGAGATCAGATTGCAGATCTCGAAACGTAGTGTTACTGATTTATTGTTTCACTGAACGATGGCAAATGTCCGGAAAAATCCTGTTTCCTTCACAACCCTTCCATCGTCAAAAATAACCGTCAAACAAAGAAGAACAGAATAATAGAACCAATATTTGTTTACGATGTAAAATAATGAGGTTAACTGATATAAATATAACTGTTTATAAAAATTTTGCTGCGTTTTAAATTATAAAATGATACACCAATATTATAATATTATATAACGTTTATCAGCTACGTTTCATTTAACTGATTTAGTTTTGTATAAAAACTAAACATTTTCAGTAGTACAGGTACGCTTTTCTCAAGATATGGTAAGCACAGACAGATAGACGTAAATTTCGCCAGACCCTTCAATGATAAATTGAACTAACGTGTAACAAAAGACCTCATATTGAAAGACAATTAAGAATAAAAAGGACGAAACGATTTATAAACAGGAAATTATTCAACCAAATGTCAGTTTGTCAATAAACTCGGTATTTATAGAGTGTTGCGTGACGAGACTTTAACTACTTGCCGAGGTCTTGTCCGCCATATTGATTTCTTTGGCATAAAAGACTTGGCTGCTAGTGCTAACTCTCTTTACCTGGCAAACTGTTAGATTTAATACTTGTGTTTAGTACGTCCACTAAACCACCTTTCGAGTTTTATTAGTTTTGTACACTTTCCCTATATTCGAAACTTATTCATGATAATAATTTAAACAATTTCACCTCTACCGGACAGGTGTATGTGTCAAGTAAATCTTGCCCAGTATTATTCCTGCGTAATGAAATATTATTAATAATAATTTACATAATAAATGCTATTGCAAGGACTTAGTATATATTTTCTTTACACAAATGTTCAAAATTGTGATTATTGCTTATGACGTGAAATATAAGTCTCTAGGTGTTATTGTTCATAGATTGAGCCAAATTTTACATAATAATTGTAAAAAATATTAAAAATAATGTGGGCGAATATTAAGACTGTGATTTCAGGTCTAGACATAGAGTGAACTGCTGAAGTACAAAGAGCTCTTAAACGCAGATTGTCCATTGTGATAAATTACGGTTTCGGTGATGTAGATTGCAGCAGGAAATCTACGGGCAGTACTTAGTATTTTACTGTATGAAAATAAAGTCTGTAAACTCTTATTGTTATTGACAGATACAATGACACGTTATCGTACTTTACTGATATTTTTACATCCTTGGATAAACAAAAGAAAACTATTGTCAGCCTACCGAGTGATAGGCTACACTAACGCTCAGTCACATTTCATGGTTGAACATGCAATATCATAGAACTCATTCTCATCTAGGTAGAAATTAAGATTCATGCAAATTTTTCCTTGTCTAAAGATTATTCTTATTATTCAATCATCTTATCTAATGATACACTTAAATTTTGTGTTAATTTTTATTAGTTTCATATCAGTGTTTACATTTCCACATAAGAACTTACAATAAATAATTTCGCTAACGCTCAGCCATTACATAAATGCTATTTGTCTAGTATTAGAAAGGAATAACGATAAAATAATTGTATATTATGTTGGCCATATGTGGGGATTGTGATTTGCCGGAAATGCGGAGCAACTACGTCACGTTTGAAAGCTAATGGGTTGATTAATGGATGAATACAATGGGGAATAAACGGTGATGAATAAACTCTGGTTTGAACTGTGTGGACTGGTCGTGAATGGGCGAACGTCTCTTGAGGTTCTCTTATTGTACTCGTATTTGACCACCAAACCGTGAAAACCTTTGGCCACTACAGCCTCCTGGTACTACCGAATTGAGCTGTGATTTTAACATAACTGTTAAGACACTCCCAATGTGGCGTTGTAAATTATTAGTTATTCAATAATAGTTTTTATATCCGTTACTAACAACAGTGTAATGAAATATTTCAGAAATACAGTGTTTGAAGTTATAAAAATACAATTTTCAACGAGGAAAAATAAAATTTGTAGTAAAAATCATATTTTAAACAGTACGCACCTATTACGTATGTGGTAGAATGTTTCTTAACACTTTCCATAATATAAAAGTAATACCATTTTTATGGCTTAATTATTTACGTTAATTAAATCTTCTCCATAAATAAATTCTGTATTTTTTCTTAGAAACTGTAGGACTATAAAATGAAATACTACTTTGTGTTTATAATAAATCCTGTATAATAAACTTAGTTGTTCAATCCACTTCCCAATCTACTCAGTCGAAGAAATTTTTATAGATTATCGAAGACAGACTGGTGTTCTTCTATTTTTCTTGTCAGCATTACTTACAATTCCAATAATTCTATTTTAACCCAAGCAAATTCAACAGCGCGTTATTTATTAATTCAACACTGAACTATATAATAAAATATGACTTTCTTGGTATCAAGAAATATTTTTATGAAACGTAACCTGAAAATTGTTTTTACTATCCACAGAGGCTTAAATAGGGTTGAAATTCCTAGAAGAAATATATTTTTGCTTTCAAACTTGCTGTAGTCTTTTAAAGATTCAATTTCACACACACCTTCCTCACTAGGTAAATATAACAATATTTAATAAATAATATTTGATATAATAACTTTAATCAAATAAAATTCAACCACTTAGACAGGTATAAATATAGTTGCAGACATAAAGCTTCATTTTTTTGCTTATCAATAGCATAGAACGATAATACGTGACTCATGTTTATTATTCCCACAAAGGACCAACGGCAGTGAAAATGCCTTAGATTTGGAGTAGATTATAATGGCCAACTTTATTACTATAGTAGACTTTTCAGAAGAACGTATAAGTACATAATTTCTTGATTAGAACAACATGACAATGGTTAGTACCACGCCGGACATCCTTAGACCGGAAGTAATTTACAATAGCCAAAAGTAGTCGCTCTTCGAATAAAGATAACATTCTAGACCTACAAGTGAAAATATTTTCTTGACCAGGGCAACAATGCAACTCGTCGTCGCAAAATGACTTTATCAGAAAGTAAATTTTATTTGACGGGATTAGTATACTTTTTAGACTGACCTATTATATTATATTACTATTATATTATTATTTAAGTTATTGTAAAAAAAATTCAAAACGATAACAGAGTAGATTGTAAACATGTAACCGTTGATAATATTAAAACTAAATAGAACGCCAAATAATGTTACACAGTAATGTTATATTACTTCATTTTAAATATGAATATTTACGCAGGTTTACTGTATATAAATAACAAAGCAAGCGAATTCTCTCTGGAATTTCGTTAGATAAACAATCGTTGAAGGTGGATACAATACTGTATATTGGCTCTGTTACAAACCAATATTTTCATTGACAATGATTCCCGTCAATGTTGCCATGGCAACACTCAATACGTGCAGGTAGCAGGCCAAAATAACAAACTCAATACGAAACCAACACACGGTTTGTAATCTCTACAAACACTAACGGAAGGCTCAAGCTTCTGAATTGTTGTTTGTGCCTGATATTATTATTATTGACAAATCTGTTCTGGGAGTCAGTAAAGTCATACTAAAACACTGTTATTACTAAGAGCTGCAATAAAGTAAGACTACAGTCAAAATCGCCCCAAATTATCCCTGATCTGTTGCTAATTGGGTGGTTTCCTTAGTACGTTAAAGTTGTTCCCACACAAATTGCTTCCACGCCTTAACAATGACAGTTGCCCAAGTCGGACCATAACGATAACCCTTACACACCGTATGCAAAGACCGTCATTATCCCCCTCTAGCTCAGACTTCAATAGAACTTACGTTAATTTTCATGTGGACCAGTAAATTTTGATACTATATATAAAATTTAGAAAATAAGTTATCCTACATTAAAATACACGAACTCTAATGCTTCTAAAACATTTCCCTTGAACATTATTTTTCAAATGATTACGCATTATTATTTAATTTAATTGAATATTTTAGTTAAGAGAAAGTGTTAAATAGGTTTGCTAAGAGAAAATATTAGAAACAGAAATAATTAATTTATAAAATATTGCTATCATAAATATCTTTCTTTGAAAACTCTTATTAATTCCTACTAAAACAAAAATTAATAGTATATTTTATAATGAATATAACAATTAAATATGCATAAGTATAAAATCGTACATGTATAACTGTTTTCACTACGCCTAATCATTTTGTATTGCCGTATGTATAGCACTGCAAAATGATAAGGATAATAAATATATACTGAAAACTGTTAAAACTATATATATATATATATATATATATATATACACTAATAAGTATTCCAATTACTTATGTAAATATCAGTGCGTCATAGACATTTCTGCAATAACGTGCAGATTTGTACTCGTATTTGATGTCATACAATTAAACTCTATTTCCCCACGTTTGACTATTTATTGAGATGAACATATCTACATTGAGAATGTTATGAATGAAATTTTTCAATAAATTTATGATACAAGAATACAAATGTGTAGTCACTCCACCTCAATCATAACGAAAGAATATTTTTCATTCTTTAGTCTATTGTACAGAGTGGCATTTATAAACAGACCACAATTGTGATCTTAGACATTGGCCAGAAACATTTTCTTTTTTAGAGGTATATAAGAATATATTTTTAAAACTACCGAAATATGGGTTTTGTAATGGAATATCATGTATTTTATTTGTATTTTTACTATCAAAAGAATTTTTTAACTTTTTCACTGTTGGCATTTCGTACATATTTTCAGTGAATACGAATAAATGAGAGATATAAGTGTTAAGATACAATTTCCAGTTTACTATTGACACGTTTGGATTTTCCCAAATTATGACCCCGAGAACCTAAAACTACCATATTCCAACAACTTGTTTGTGTTTTTTTTTTTAATTTACGAAAAAATTGTTTTTTCCGAATGTTGTGTCGGATTGGCCAAGATGTGTGGTGACGTTGGAAACAGCTTGTCTGGTCAGATTATGGAAGTTTTTCTGTGTGTGTGTGTGTGTGTGTGTGTGTGTGTGTGAGAGAGTGTGTGTGTGTGTGTGTGTGTGTGTGTGTGTGCGTGCATGTGTTTGTGTGATCTACGTACATATGGGGTTAGACCTTGTGAAATACGATCAATGCCTTTTATTAAATACGCAGGCATAAATTGGTACAAAGGCAGTACTTGTACATAAATATAATGATTTGGTTAGACCGTCTTAACTCAAAAATTTTCAAGATGGCGGCCATTCATATTTAATCAAAAATCTTTAACTCAAATAATTCACAAAATGGACCCAAACACTTGATGTTTTAAATATATTACGTAGTTATAAGCAGCTCTTAATCTTTAAAATTTTTAAAAATCTCTTAGGATTTAAAACAGCGGCCGTTTGAATGGAAAAAGGAATGATAATCTATCAATTATTATAGATTATAGAAGAATCTAAAAAGTTTCTCATGTCATCTGCAGTAATTTTTGTTACCACGTGTTTTGATATTACATCCAGATAGTGGGCGTATAAAGCTTTTACTAGTATAACTCGTACAGGATTTTTGTTTTATTTACAGTTCAGGTAAAAAACAAAACGCCAGTAGAAAAGTCTTTTTGAAAAATTAAAAGAGAGACATTACAAAGGAGATCTTAAAACAAGGAATGTCGTTGACGGATGTTGAAAAAAACTTTTGTTGTGGATGGATGATATATATTTTTTATAAAACAGTTTTATGACAATATAAGACAAACAGAAAAAAGTTTGCTGTCAAAAGCACCCGGCTGCAGTCATTGTGTCAAAGGGAAAGAACAGATGACGATAGGGAATGTTTCAACTGTGAGTCGTGCGATTTATGTTACTCGCAAACGTAAGAACATGAGGAATAATAGCTTGGATAAAACTATATACATTAAGTTCAATGTGTAATAATTAATAAATAGTTGATATTAATTACAAGATCCTAACAAAATATTATATTTTGGACGGAATTTATTTTAAATGTGCCAAATAATTCATCAGATAAATACCCACCAGAGGCAAAATATCGCTTTGTGGTTTTGTACACCAATTTAACATTCATCTTGTCAGCATTCTGTTGAATACTCCCTATAAAATTATATGTGGGATTATAAATTTAGATGTAAGAAATTCTATAATTGTAATTCACTAGTAATGTAGGCAATCTTTATTGTTACCTACACTTCAAACACTGTAGTAAAACTACATCGAGTTGTCTATAAGAATAGTTTTAAACGCCAAACACGTGTATGTTTTATTTTTTTTTACAGTTAACCATGTGAGATTAGTACGCATATCAACCTTGTTTTTCTCTTCATTTTTATACATTTTCAATTGTTATCAATGAAATTTTATGATATTTTTCTCCAATTAATATAAAATATTTAAAAATGTATAAGTGCTAAAAATATTACGTAATAATTAAAAAATATTATATCTATAATATACTTGTATTATTATTAAATCATTAATAATAATCATTAATAAATCATTATTAAAATGTTATATTTATAAGAAATATAAACTTAAAATTGATTATATTATATCCTTGCTCCTATAGAGCTAAATATAATCCAAATGGCTACCAATAAATTCGCCCTTTAAATGCCCTTGATTTATAAATAACATATCTCTCATTTATGTGCGTATTATTGTTTATGTACAAGAGTCATGTACAAAAAAAGTTTTCAGCTGGATAACTTTTACTATTCAATCATTTGTATAATCACGAAAATGAGAATACTGATACCTTAGACCAGTAATTAAATTTATTGTAAATCTAATTAAACACTTTATATAATGTGCTTTATTACATCATTAATATTTATGTCTTTGTTATATGAATCAATATTTCCTTCATTTGGTAAAAACTTATAAATGTATTGTATTTATTTACGTGTGAGTCGTTCCTGTAAATATTTTGCATAGGTTAGTATCTACTGGCATAGGCGTCTCTTAGTAGGGATCACTTCTGGCTGGTTTACACCTTCCAGTTGAATCCACCACTGGCCACAACAAAAACATTATGTGTCACTTAACTCTAGGCAACCTTATGGATTTCCAGGAGCGGCATATCACTAACGGCAAATGTCGAGATTCTGGGGTTCATGGACACTTCGATAGGTCTAGCCTACTGTGGGAGATAACTGCTGGAGTTGTTGGGGTTTGTTCCTTAACCTCAGAGGTTTTTGCTAGCCTCAACAAGGGTGTGTCATACCCTGCCTGCTTTGACTGGAGAGCCTGGTTCAGAGCTAACTTCCCCTTCTTCTGGGAGACATGACTTTGAGATGTAGTGCCCTAATTCTTCGTCATGGATCTCGACAGGAGGCGGCCCATACTCCATAACCTTACCCATCCTGAATATCCTGTCACCCCGGAAGCAGCACAAAGGTTCTTACAGGACTAAGGGCAATTTATAAGCTTCTTTTCCTGGGAGAAAAAAATCGACTGTCATCAAATCCTTATTCTGTGAAAAAAGTCCCAAAATAAAATAATACATACATATAGAAGCTGGAGTTGAAAAGCTATCGTATTATTACTTTTACATCAATAATTATAAGGATTTATATATCTATTTACTGAATGAATATATTGATATGTTTGTACTTTGTTATTATCAACTTCTTGTCCTTACACGATCTACTAAGAATATTATAAATATTTACACAAATATACAGACAGGACTTTGTACTATTTTAGATAATGAGTTTTAAAAATATTTTGCAATTAATGCATAGAATATTGATCACGTACTTTAAAGTATGTTTACGCATAGTGTAGATTATTTATTTTGTGGTAGTGTAGTTTTACAGAAAGAAACCCCCAACGAGGACTAGTATTTAGTTTTAGAGTGATAATGTCTTCATGCCAAAGTCTCTCGTTCTGAGATTATTTCCAAAAACCCTTTTTACCAGTTATCTATTAAAATATTATCGACTTGGAACTCAATGCAGCCATATTTACCAACTAATCGAGATCGCCTTGGATAAAATCTACCGCTTATAATAATTCCATCATTCTTTAACTTTACTGTACTTGTGATTTTAATGATCAAAATACTTAGCATCCAGCTTTGATAGAACTGTTCATTACTCAAGTTTGAATTCATAAATCGTTTACCCATTGTGGGAGTTACCCTTAGCAACCAAACTTTCACGACCTAGATATCTTCGCCAGAAAAGTGTGTTCCATGTGCAGCATTTGCTATACTGACCATATAAAATGTATTAATTAAATACTGATGGAACAAATTATATGCAAAAGTATTTTAGAATTTAATTGCGATATCAAATTATTGGTAAAATAAATTGTGTAATTTCTCAAGAAAGGGTCTGCGGATCTAGGCTAGGGGTTTTTCTGGTAGTCTGATTTGTGAGTATACAACAGAGTTAACTTTTGTTCTTTCTAACATTGTGGTTGGATAGTTGAAGACCAATGAAAAGCGTCGCTTATAGTTAGCTGGTTAATCAAAGGGTTCGGTATAAATACCCACGACACACACTTTTCAGTGTCTTTTTGAGCATTTATTGAGATTATTTAATAGTGTTTTTGAACGTAAAGTTTTCCTGACCCAGTCTGCGTGGAATATTGCATAATTACCTATTTTTAGTTAATTTACGAGTTTTGTTTTCAACTAGTGTTAGCTTTCTTTTACAGGGATATAGTATAAATTCGTATACAAAAGGGAAAGAAGAAAATTCTAATTCCCTTAATTATTTACGAAAGTATAGTTCAGAGTAAAGTCTTCAATTTTAATATTATATGAAAGTTACTGGTAATAACAGTTTAGTATTCATCGGTCATAATAATTTTTATACTTATAAAGAATTCAAGAATTTTTCAGGAAGGTTTTTAGATGAGTTTTATTTAGCCTCGTTTATAATAGAGAAAAGTATATTTTATTTTCAATTAAAGTATAAACTTTATTTTATTAGAGTTAAAAAATTATACTATAGTTGTAACTTATTTTTGAAACAAGAAGTTACCTTAATTAATTTTATTCTACTTGAAAGAAGAAAACCTTTTTTGAGAAAACTTTTAAAACAAATGTACAAGAATTATTATTTTAAGTCTAAAAATGCTGAACTGCTACTTAATAAACAATTTTAAAATTGTTTTGAGAAAATATTCTCCAGTCTATATCCCCTAACGAATTTAATTAATTAATGCATTTTTAAACAAGATAGCTAATGCGGTTGATTTATTCACTTAATTATGTAACGCAATTTTGTGAAACTTACGGATCTTTCTATGTCACCTCAGAATGAAGAAATATCTATTTAATTAATAATTGTATTACTAAATTTACTTCTGGTAAATGATTAAAAATAATCAATATTTCCAAAATTTACAAAAACATAACATTGAGTGATTACCTTCTATAGCTTGTTGTATGTGTGAAATAGTACATGAGTGATACTAAAATTATTCTTAAATAATATTTTTTAATGTATTAAATTTCAATCCAGTAGTACGTAAACATAGTTATTCAAAAATACAATAAGTCCTAAATACGTTGGAGTTCAAGTCTATAAAATATGTCATAATAGATTTTAAATCGTATATATTATTGGTTAAAATAATAAATAATTCTTGCAGATAAAACTGTTTTTTTATAATAATTTTAAATGTATTTTTTTCAAAGCATGTAAGTACTTACGTTAACAATGACAAAGAAGAGATATGTCTCAATTTCGGGACGTAGAAAATTTACATTTTTATTGCCACATAATAACTCTGCACCGTGTTTGTTTATGCAGTACCAGAACCATGAGGAACAATAACGGTGGACTTGGCTAAAACAAAGAGCCTCTAGCAATATGAATGACCGCTACAAATATATTAGTATACTTTTTATTTGTACGACCTTATTATTAATGTTTTTACATGCTAATATATTTTTCAGGTCCATTGTGTATAAATAGATTGTAATGTTTATCAGGTCAATAAATTTTAATGGTTTAATATTTTTATCATTTTTTAATGAAAATTCTCTAATCTAAAACTCCTAAAATAATTCCAATCTTGAATATAAACAAGTAAGAAGATCACAACAACACTTGTCGTAACAGTGTTAACGTTTTATCAAATTTGTTATTATGAAACACGTCTTATTTTTGAAATGTCCAGTGGACTTTCAGATGGACAGACAATCATACAAAAAAGTTTAACACGAAAATGGCGAATCGTACTACTCTTCCTTGTAGATATAAAGTTTCATGCAAAATTTACGATTCATATGAAATCTTCCTCGACATATGATGGCACATGATACATTCAGACCTGGGTTCCTTAAATTGGGTTTCATATAAGTTTTAAAATGACTAAAGTCCATACACTGTCCCCACAAAAATGATCAGTATATTGGGATAGTTAAGCTATATGTTTCAATAGGTCAAATAGTAAATTTTTCTGATGAGTGTACTCAGGTCTTTTAAGAATTTATTTATTCTGTAATTATATCGCTATAATTATTACGCATACTTGTATATTTTAGTGTTTCCTGTCCTTTACTGCCAATGTGAACTAAATACTTTCGAAAATTATATAGTTGGCCAATGCCGTGATAGTTAAAAAGAAAATTCAATATGATCGGAGTATAAATTTAAAAACTAAGTAAAAATTTTAAATATTTTGGAACATACTATTAGGTATTAAATCATTTATTCCCAGCTCTCCTCCCTTTTTAGAAGAAATCAATGTACTGATTCATTCCATCACCCAGAACTCTTAAAGATATTTAGCTGTATAAAAGCAGCGCTTAAGGTGTGAAGGAACTGTATTTGTTGTGAAAATGGAAACCTCCCGAGACACGCTTAAGAGTAAGAGGGTTGTTTTTGTGTGGTCGAGGGAGTGAACCTCTCTGTACTAATGGATGTTTTATCTTTGAACTCAAGTATGTCTATGTATTGCTCTTGCCATTGCTTGTTTCGACGTCTAAATATATGGAGTTGGTATTTGAACAGTTGTATATGCTTGTAGTAATACTGAATAGTTTCTAAAAGAATAGCTTTCCTAATAAAGAAAAAGTGTTTAACAGTTGTAACAAATATATTATATATAAATATAATTGTTATTAGAATCGAAGAATATAATGGAACAACTTGTTCATGCATTTTTCATTATGTAATTTCAATGATGCGTAGAATCCATCTTATAGTGAAACATGAATATTTTTTAATATTTTTTACATTTCTTCATTTGCGATGATCACTCATTTTTTAATATAAAAGAAATACTTATTTTTAAACTTTTATTATTATAGTTTACATTAGGTTCTACAATTTGGTCAGTATTTATTTCACTACAATATTGTCTTTCTGAAATAATTACTTCGTTTTCGCTACCATTATATCCTAAAAATGTGGTTATAGATTTATTATAACTTAAATAAGAAATTAAACTTTTAAAATAAGATATTCCTACATGCAAGTAATCTGCCACCCAGTTTTTAAATTGAAGCGTAAAAACTGATGAAACAAATAACTGTATAACACTACTAGATTAGACAAGAGTTTCATTATTTTCCTTATCATGTATAATATTAACTATGTATAATTATATCATGTTTGACTTTTAATTTCTCCTCACAGATTTTTCGTTCACGTCAACTTTTGTTAGTTGAAATCATATGATTATATAGCAGTTTGTACACAATTCGCTAAAGCTGTAGGTCTGCCTTGAATGTATGTGGAAAACATATACATGCGTGATGAGAAACGAACATTTTCCGCGTGCAAAACATACATCCATAACCCGCCAGAAGAAGTAGTCACTTCAACAAGTAGCGACAGTAACCTCTAACCAGCACGCATGGAACCACTGACTAGAGAAACGCCCTGGCATCAAAATGAACGCGGAGTCCCGCTCCTGGTGGCTACAGAGCAAACAAGCGTGACGATCCGTTTAAGGCGCTTTCCATTTGCCTTGGAAATAAAATGTTTTTATTCTTCACCTACGTAATAATTTGACCAAATAAAATCCAATAACTCTAGTGATTAACTTAATCTAACAATATGGGTGGTCAAGTAATTGATGATCCCTACGGTAATCACATTTTCAAATTATTTATTTTTATAAAATGTCCTAGACATGTAGATGAACTTGTTGATGATCCTTACCGAGGTACGATTTCAGCCACGAGAAGGGTGTGCTAGAATGCCAGAATCATGTAAAGTGGAAATCAGAATGTGGTGAACCAAACGCCTTTAATAGTATGGGACACCCGCTAAGCACTGACATTCGTATGTTAAGTTACTACTACGTGCATTTTTACACTCCTTTTCAAAAACCACAAAATTTTTTTTACAAATAATACTAAGCTGGTCCAAAAAGGAAAGAATCCTGGCTTGAAAAATGTGTCAAATACTTTACTGACTATTGGGAAAATTGCGCAAAGGGCATAGCTATAGTATTTGGAAAATGTTAATCACCTTTTTTGAATCATGGGATGACCTAGGCGTTATTCAGATTTTATCCGTTATTGCTAGTGGTTTGCGAATTGTGTAGAAACTTTGGTTAAAAATACATCCATACACTCCATATACTTTATGTTGAATGTTAGGCTTTAGTCTTGATTTATCGCAGCTACTACTGAAGTTAACATCATTGAAGCTGGAAGGCTACTGAGGTTCATGCAGTTAAGAGTTGACAGACAAATGTCACCAATCATCGCTGCAAAATTAATAAAGTTATTCAATATGATGGTACTCAAAATTTAGTTCATCTAGAGTCAGTTCCATAGCAAAGATTTGCTTTGTATTTTTGTTTATTTTTGGTAATACTGCAAGCATTTATAATTTTTTTTACTAAAACCATTTCTTTCTACTTTTTAAGGATAGTCGCCTTCTCACGTTTTTGTACTTTTATAAAAAATCTAGAAACGTTTATATTTAAAATACTGGTATCTTTAAATATGATAGAAACCTTTTACACTTTTCACACAAATAATATTAAAAATCGAATCCGCTGTTTGGATCAAATTTCACCGAATAAAAAGATTAATAATCCAATTTTATAGCAGTTTTCTCTTAATTTGTACTTGGTGTTACAAACTAGCATACAAAATTGATTTTTTCCGTACGCATGTTCCTTCTAATTTAACTGGAAACCACATATGTGCTTTGTCACAAGTGAATTTAAGTACCAAACCTCAAAAAGCTTAAAAACTTCTTAATAAGCTAAATTTGTATAGTAACTTTAAAATATAATTTAATTAAAAGTATTTTGTTACTATTGTTTCTCCATGAAATAAGTTTTCAACACTGTAAATGTTCTAAACATGGATATATTTAACGTGCGGTAATTATTATACTAACGTAATTTTCTGAATGTGGATATAAAAGGCGGTGAACTATAGTAATGTAATAACAGTTGACCCACTTTAGAATGATACGAGACACCACACAATCAAAGGTGTGAAGGCGTAACTTATTTATACGAGTAAGCCAACCCTTCCTTGTTTAAACCAAATACTCGTTTGAAATATTCAGTGAAGGACGGTGAGCTGGCGAATTATCATGATTTAACTCCAAATAGCCTTCTGCAAGCTACCTTTTTTTATACTTACTTCAGTCAGCTTAATAAAATTTCTTTCATTTATTTCCACAATACAGTTTTCAAAGACATTTTATCATATTGTAGTATTATAAAGATTAGACCTTTTAGGTACAATATTATTTATTCTGGAAATGAATAAATTGTGTTTATGAAAAGGTTTTATTCTTAAAATCATATAATACCGGTACTTTAATCGTCAGTTTCAGATATAATAATTGTTTTGATAAAAAATACAAAATTCTATGTAGAGCTAGCCGCTATTTTGAATGAAAAACATTACTATCTCTGAAGCTACTTGTATGAAACCAGATTTTGTATACAAATTTGCATGAATAAAACAATTACAACAATTACTTTACAATTACAAGAAATTGACCAGACACCAACTATTGGATCAGTTTTATTTAAACTACAAGAGTACTTGTTTGGACGATATTCGTAAACGCCTAAGCGAGTACGACCACTTAAAAGGTACGTTACCACGTGCTGGAAGGGCAAAACATGTCACCGTTGAGATGTATCAGTTCATGGATCTCGACAGGAGGCGGTAGCTACCCCCAATCTTACCCACCCAGAATATCCCATCACTCCGGAACAGCTCAAACATTCTTATATGAATAATCAATAAAACTCTATTGCAAAGACATGGTTTACACGTATGCAAAAGTCAATATTAAAAGTTCAAAGCTAAAATTTTGCGCATTCTCCCCACATCAATTATATCAATTTAATTGTAGCAATAGGACAGGCTTCTTAGGGTGACCGTATATAATATTATTTAAATAAGTTTTTTCAATATATACTATGATATTTACAAATGATGAAAACGTGTATAAAACCAAATTTTCTTTTCATTCAAAAATAAGTTTACTTTCTGGTAAAATTCAAAAAATGTTTCTGATATACGTTTTGGTGAGCACGATTTAAAACAATTATCTTACTACATAGCCTCATCGCTCTTAAAAAACACTAATACTCTTTATTATTGAAATTTACCGTAAATACTAGCTTTAATGATAAAAATATCTGTTACAATCCATTTTTCTTTTGAAGAACAGAATTTTTCCGGACCGGAATTTAAATTGGCAAACCAACTAATCAGTCAACCATCAGTCGAGAATAGGCCGCTTTGGTTGCCAATTCTAAAAAATTAACTAAAGAGAAAACCAAAAGTATCAAACGGATCAGATATTTGTAATAAACCAATGCGGAGTCACAATATGGTATTAAGAAGTTCATCTCGCATGAACCAATAATAACGAAAGGGCCCATTCCTGTCACCCTTCCTTTTTATTTCCGCCATCTTGTTTTAGTCTGCCGTCACGATTACCATTGGCTAGCCCCTTTGGTCAGTCGTAGGTGGTTAGTAGACGAATGAAGACGTATTGTGACCTTTATTCCGTAGTTCTGTTTTAATGATTAGTGTCTTGTATAGTTTTTTATTAAATGCATGTTTATAGAGTTAGTGAAGTTGACAAACAACATGTAGGTTGTGATTCCTGACTTAGGCGTGCCACAACGCTTTGGTAAGATTGTTTATTTTAACCTAGTTTGTAATATTATGTATTAGGTTAGTTCTTTACCTGAAGAAGAGATCAGATTGCAGATCTCGAAACGTAGTGTTACTGATTTATTGTTTCACTGAACGATGGCAAATGTCCGGAAAATCCTGTTTCCTTCACAACCCTTCCATCGTCAAAAATAACCTTCAAACAAAGAAGAACAGAATAATAGAACCAATATTTGTTTTACGATGTAAAATAATGAGGTTAACTGATATAAATATAACTGTTTATAAAAATTTCGCTGCGTTTAAATTATAAAATGGTGCACCAATATTATAATATTATATAACATTTATCAGCTACGTCTCATTTAACTGATTTAGTTTGTATAACATTTTCAGTAGTACAGGTAAGCTTTTTCTCAAGATATGGTAAGCACAGACAGATAGACGTAAATTTTGCCAGACCCTTCAATTATAAATTGAACTAACGTGCAACAAAAGACCTCATATTGAAAGACAATTAAGAATAAAAAGGACGAAACGATTTATAAACAGGAAATTATTCAATCAAATGTCAGTTAGTCAATAAACTCGGTATTTATAGAGTGTTGCGTGACGAGATTTTAACTACTTGCCGAGGTCTTGTCCGCCATATTGATTTCTTTAGCATAAAAGTCTTGGCTGCTAGTGCTACCTCTCTTTACCTGGCAAACTGTTAGATTTAATACTTGTGTTTAGTACGTCCACTAAATCACCTTTCGAGTTTCATTAGTTTTGTACACTTTCCCTATATTTGAAACTTATTCATGATAATAATTTAAACAATTTCACTCTACCGGACAGGTGTATGTGTCAAGTAAATCTTGCCCAGTATTATTCCTGCGTAATGAAATATTATTATTAATAATTTACATAATAAATGCTATTGCAAGGGCTTAGTATATATTTTCTTTACACAAATGTTCAAAATTGTGATTATTGTTTATGACGTGAAATATAAGTCTCTAGCTGTTATTGTTCATAGATTGAGCCAAATTTTACATAATAATATTGTAAAAAATATTAAAAATAATGTGGGTGAATATTAAGACTGTGATTTCAGGTCTAGACATAGAGGAAATTCCTGAAGTACAAAGAGCTCTTAAACGCAGATTGTCCATTGTGATAAATCATGGTTTCGGTGATGTAGATTGCAGCAGGAAATCTACGGGCAGTACTTAGTATTTTACTGTATGAAAATAAAGTCTGTAACTCTTATCATTATTGACAGATACAATGACACGTTATCGTACTTTACTGATATTTTTACATCCTTGGATAAACAAAAGAAAACTATTGTCAGCCTACTGGGTGATAGGCTACAATAACGCTCAGTCACATTTCATGGTTGAACATGCAAAATCATAGAACTCATTCTCATCTAGGTAGAAATTAAGATTCATGCAAATTTTTCCTTGTCTAAAGATTATTCCTATTATTCAATCATCTTATCTAATGATACACTTAAATTTTGTGTTAATTTTTATTAGTTTCATATCAGTGTTTACATTTCCACATAAGAAATTACAATAAATAATTTCGCTAACGCTCAGCCATTACATAAATGCTATTTGTCAAGTATTAGAAAGGAATAACCATAAAATAATTGTATATTATGTTGGCCATATGTGGGGATTGTGATTTGCCGGAAATGCGGAGCAACTACGTCACGTTTGAAAGCTAATGGGTTGATTAATGGATGAATACAATGGGGAATATACGGTGATGAATAAACTCTGGTTTGAACTGTGTGGACTGGTCGTGAATGGGCGAACGTCTCTTGAAGTTCTCTTATTGTACTCGTATTTGACCACCAAAACGTGAAAACCTTTGGCCACTCCAGCCTACCGAACTGAGCTGTGATTTTAAAATAACTGTTAAAAGCACTCCCAATGCGGCGTTGCATATTATTATTTATTCAATCATAGTTTTTATATCCGTTTCTAACAATAGTGTAATGAAATATTTCAGAAATATCAGTGTTTGAAGTTATAAAGAATATAATTTTCAACGAGGAAAAATAAAATTTGTACTAAAAATCATGTTTTAAACATTGCGCACCTATTGCCAATGTGATAGACTATTTCTTAACACTTTCCATAATATAAACGTAATACAATTTGCATGGCTTTATTACTTACGTTAATTAAATCTTCTCCATAAATCAGTTATGTATTTTTTCTTAGAAATTGTAGGACCATAAAATGAAATACTACTTTGTGTTTATAATAAAACCTGTATAATAAACTTAGTTGTTCAATCCACTTCCCAATGTACTCAGTCGAAGAAATTTTTATAGATCATAGAAGACAGACTGGTGTTCTTCTATTTTTCTTGTCAGCATTACTTACAACTCCAATAATTCTATTTTAACCCAAGCAAATTCAACAGCGCGTTATTTATTAATTCAACACTGAACTATATAATAAAATATGACTTTCTTGGGATCAAGAAATATTTTTATGAAACGTAACCTGAAAAATGTTTTTACTATCCACAGAGGCTTAAATAGGATTGAAAGCCCTAGAAGAAATATATTTTTGCTTTCAATCTTGCTGTAGTCTTTTAAAGATTCAATTTCACACACACCTTCCTCACTAGGTAAATATAACAATATTTAATAAATAATATTTCATATAATAATTTTAATAAAATAAAATATCAACCACTTAGACAGGTATAAATATAGTTGCAGACATAAAGCTTCATTTTTTTGCTTATCAATAGAATAAAACGATAATATGTGACTCATGTTTATTATTCCCACAAAGAACCAACGGTAGTGAAAATGCCTTAGATTGGGAGTAAATTATAATGGCCAACTTTATTACTATAGTATGTACCGTAAATTAGTTAATTAAATTTCATACAATGTAAATTTCGCAACCTAGTCAGCCAGTATAATATAATATTATTTTACATCCAATGTTCCGGAACTAAATTATTGGGCGGAGTAACTACCTAATTGGCACGCGTATGAATATCTTCTTCTAACCCTTTGTAGCAGCCCAACTATGTGACCGATCAAACCTCGCGCGCTTTGTCCGTAAGTAAAATTTATCTTTTCGTATTATTAAATTAGCCCTTTGATGCCAAACGTATAAAAATGAATGTAACGTAAAGTAAAGTTGTAAACAGTAAAGTAACGTACCCTTGAAGATCTTTTATTTGCTTGATTGAGATAAATAAAAGTTGTGGCGTCATCCTTATGGCGAACACGTTTTTATAATAAGTAATTTGTATCATTAAATGGCTAATACCGTCGCGAATTTGTTTTAGGCGAGTTCACGTAGCTCACGTAGCTGATGTATCTCACGTGTTATTTGAGTAGATGGCTACCACTTTCCCAACTTCTACTCCTCTTCTAGGAATAACCATTCTTAGACTACAGCTTCAAAGTCTCGGGCCGAGACGCCGACGCCCGGGTTGTGAGTCTACATATTGCGAAGGGAAGTGGAATCTTATTTTTTTATAAAGTAAAACATCGTAGGCATAATTCCACAGAACATTGGATATTTAGGCCCACCTAGCAGATATACATGTTTAGTTCTTATATTCTAATTGGCAGCAACGTGGCATTACATAATTTTCCTTTACCATCTAAAAGTGGTGCTTGTAAGTATTCATAATTAAACTGAACTTATAAGTAAACTTTGCAATTCGAGTATTTAATACTACGACCTCAGAAGTCACCCACCTCCATGTGTTATCGTCATACGGTACAAGTAGACTTTTCAAAAGAACGAATAAGTACATAATTTCTTGATTAGAATAACATGGCAAAGGTTAGTACGACGCCGGACATCCTTAGACCGGAAGTAATTTACAATAGCCAAAAGTAGTCGCTCTTCGAATAAAGATAACATTCTAGACCTACAAGTGAATATATTTTCTTGACCAGGGCAACAATGCAAACGCCTCGTCGCAAAATTTCTTTATCAGAAAGTAAATTTTATCTGAAGGGATTAGTAGCCTTTTCATCAACTAATACTTTTTAGACTGACCTAAAAGTAGTAGTTTTATATTCCCATTATATAATTATTTAAGTTATTGTAAAAATAATTCTAAACGATAACAGAGTAGATTGTAAACCTGTAACCGTTGATAATATTAAAACTAAATAGAACGCCAAATAATGTTACACAGTAATGTTATATTACTTCATTTTAAATATGAATATTTACGCAGGTTTACTGTATATAAATAACAAAGCAAGCGAATTCTCTCTGGAATTTCGTTAGATAAACAATCGTTGAAGGTAGATACAATACTGTATATTGGCTCTGTTACCAACCAATATTTTCATTGATAATGATTCCCGTTAATGTTGTCATGGCAACACTCAATACGTGCAGGTACCAGGCCAAAATAACAAACTCAATACGAAACCAACACACGGTTTGTAATCTCTACAAACACTAACGGAAGGCTCAAGCTTCTGAATTGTTGTTTGTGCCTGATATTATTCATCATCATCATCATCATCATCATCGTCGTCAGACGTTTCCGTTCTCACGGGTCGTCGTACACAGCCTCCTCCACTTTAGTCTATCGTTCCAGGTCTCCTCTTCATCCACCTATATTTTCTGTAGTCCCCTTCTCTCTATGTCTTTCCACACTTGGTCCTCCCATCTTCCTCTCGGTCTTCCTCTTGGAAGACCTGATATTATTATTATTGACAAATCTGTTCTGGGAGTCAGTAAAGTCATACTAAAACACTGTTATTACTAAGCGTTGCAATAAAATAAGTCTACAGCCAAAAATCACCCACCCCAAAGTATCCCTGATCTGTTGCTAATTGGGTGGTTTCCTTAGTTACATTAAAGTTTCTCCCACCCAAATTGCTTCCACTCCCTAACAATGACAGTTGCCCAAGTCGGACTATGGTCGATAACCCTTACAGCGTAGTATGCAAAGACCGTCATTATCCCCCTCTAGCTCAGACTTCAATCGAATTTAGTTTAATTTTCATGTGGACAAGTAAATTTTGATACTATAAATAAAATTTAGAAAATAAGTTATCCTACATTAAATAAAATACACGAACTCTAATGCTTCTAAAACATTTCCCTTGAACATTATTTTTCAAATGATTACGCATTATTATTTAATTTAATTGAATATTTAAGTTAATAGAAAGTGTAAAATAGGTTTGTTAAGAGAAAACATTAGAAACAGAAAATAATTAATTTATATAATATTGCCATCATAAATATCTTTCTTTGAAAACTATTATTAATTACTACTTAAACAAAAAATAATAGTATATTTTATAATGAATATAACAAGTAAATATGCATTAGTATACATCGTACATGTATAACTGTTTTAACAGTTTTCAGTTTATTTTTATTTTCCTAATCATTTTGCATTGCCATATGTATAGCACTGAAAAATGATTAGGAAAATAAAAATATACTGAAAACTGTTTAAAACTATATATATATATATATATATGTATATAATCCCATACTCGCCTTCGGCTCGCTGGGGGCTACGCCCCCAGGCCCCCAAAGTAAGTGCCTTAAATTCGGTTATATGATTGATTTGGTGATAGGTAAAATTCGGACATGATGTCATGCCAGGAAATTCCCAGGGAGGGGGTTAACGTTACCTGGGGATAAGACGTCAGGGGGTTATCTGGTCATACCAGGAACTTCCCAGGGGGAGGGGGTTAAGAGATTTGGTGATTGGTAAAATTTGGACATGAGATCATGCCAGGAAATTCCCTGGGGGGGGGGTTTAATGCTACCGGGGGTTAATACATCAGGGGGTTTAATTTACTCAGGAGGTTATCTGGTCATACCAGATACTTCCGTGGGGGGGTTAATGTTACCGGGGGTTAATGACACACCCCAGGCCCCCTTTTGGGGTGTTGGCCAAATTCGGGGATAAGCGGAATTTGGAAAAGTATTAGACCTATTTTATTGAATTTTCCAGTTTTAATCAAAGTTTTGATTCTAAGGCCATTTTGTGGCTTAACCGTTAGAGATACGACAAAAAGTGACTGGACCTTTCTTGTCGGAAATTTAAAATTGAAGAAGGATTCTGCCCTCAGATTTGAAGTAGGACCTTTGGTTTAGCCGGTACAGAGCTTATAAGAAAAGTCTGCATAGGCCAGCTATTGTGAATTGTTCAGTGTAAATATAAAAATAACTTGATCCTAAGTCAGTATTTTTAAGTTGTTTAGTGGGTTTTATTTGCTCAGGAGTTTATATAGTCATGCCAAGAAATTCGGGTGGGGGGGTGTTAAAATGTTACCGGGGGTTAAATCTTCAGGGGGTTTAATTTACCCAGGAGATTATCTGTCCTACCAGGGTATTCCGGGGGGGGGAGGGTCAATGTTACCGGGGGGTTTAAGACACACGTGGGCCTCTTTTAGAGGGTGTTGTGTCTGTGAACATAATTAAAATTCACTCTGTCCCTATCTACTATCGACGCTTCGCTTATGTTCAGCCAGTGCACGATCTGGGGTTGTATTCACTCTTTAACCTAGCATTACAATTTCAATCTGGATCCGGAATGATTTTCACGGATTGTAGTAAAACTCCTAAAATTACCAACTACGACAAAGATTTTTGCCATTGAGAACGATTTCTGGGCTTACAGAAGGATATATGATCAAAGCTACTTGACATTATATGTGAATCTTATAATTTTCTATTTAATAAAAGTTAAATATTAAGGCTACAATTAACGATATCCGGCCGTTAGAAACCCCAGAACCAACATTTTCATGTAAAAATCACAACACATTTGCATTTTAAACGCGTTTTGCGGCCAAACAATTGTAGATAGGGCAAAACGTTTACTTGGGCTTTTTTGTAGAGCACTTAATCTTCTAAATAATGTATGAAATATGTTTTGAGCTACGACCAGCGGTTTGGCCGGGATCAACCCCTGAACCAAAGTTTTCACGTGATAATTACAAAAACATTGCACATAATCGCGTTTTGCAGCTTATCTGATGGAGATAGGGCCATAAGTTACTGGACTTCTTTTGTAGATCACGTCATTGCCTATATCCCATATCTGTTTAGTTTTGAGCTAAAGCGAAGGGTTTGGCCGCTATCGAGCGCGGAAGCTAAATTTTCACGACAAAATTAAAAGATTTTCCCATTTAAACGCGTTTTGTGGCCAAACCGATGGAGATAGGGCAAAAAGTTACTGGACCTTTTTTGTAGTTCACTTCACTCCACACTAGCGTTTTTTCGTCAGATCCGAGCTACGACCTACGGTTTAGGCGCTACAGAGCCTCAAACAAAAGTCTACAAGCGAAAATTGCCAAAATTCGACAACATTTTCGATTTTGGAAGCATTTTACGGGTTGATCGGTAGAGATGTGGGAAAATCTAATGTGTCTATTTTGTAGATCAGACAATTCGCTAAATCCCTTCAAAAATTAGATTTGAGCTACGACCAACGGTTTATTCGCTAGACGGCTCTAAAGCAAAAAAACTACACCAGATTTTAACCAGTTTCAACCGGTTTTTAATTTTTTTGACGGGTTAAAAAGTAAAAATATCCGGTTTTCAGACTTTTCCTGTGGGTCATATTGCAAAAGGTACCTGCATGCCAAATTTCAAGTTTCCAGCACTTCTAGAAGTATGTTAGAATTTGTATATATATGTCAGTCAGTGAGTGAGTCAGTATCACATGCGGCTGTATATATATTAGACTCGCCTTCGGCTCGCTGGGGGCTACGCCCCCAGGCCCCCATGATGTACGCTTGCAAATTCGGGGATAAGAGAGATTTGGTAATTGGTAAAATTTGGACATGAGGTCATGCCACGACATTCCCCGGGGGGAGGGGGTTTAAAGTTACCAAGGGGGTTAACACATCAGGGCGTTTAATTCACTCAGGAGGTTATCTGGTCATACCAGGAAATACCGGGGGGGGTTAATGTTATCGGGGGTTAATGAAACACCCCAGGCCCCCTTTCGGGTGTTGGTCAGATTCGGGGATAAGCGGAATTCGGAATTAAATTGGACCTATTTTATTGAATTTTTCAGTTCTAATCAAAGTTTTGACTTTAATGGCATTTCACGGGTTAACCGTTAGAGATACAAGAAAAAGTGACTAGACCTTTCTTGTCGGAAATTTAATTTTATATTTCGATTCTGGCCTCGGATTTTTAGCTACGACGTCTGGTTTAGCCAGTACGGAGCTGTGGAGAAAGGACTGCACTGGTGGGCTATTGTGAATTGTTTAGTGTAAATATAACAAAAACCCAACCCTGAGTCATTATTTTTAAGTTGTTTAGGGGGTTTAATTTGCTCAGAGGTTTATCTTGTCATGCCAGGAAATTCCCAGGGGGGGAGATTAATGTTAAAGGGGGTAAAGACATCAGGGGGTTTAATTTAGTCAGGATATTTTCTGGTCATATGAATAAATTCCCGGGGGGGGGGTTAATGTTACAAGGGGTTAATGACACACGTGGGCCTATTTTAGAGAGTGTTTGTGTATGTAAACATAATAAAAAACACTCTGTCCCTATCTATTATTGAAGCTTCACTAACGCTCAGCCAACTGCCGATGTGGAAGGGGGTTTTAGTCACTCGTTAACGTAGAAATACAAGGTCAATCTCTAACCAACATGAATCGCACTAATTATAGTTGCATACATCTAAAACACCATTTAGTGCATTTATCAGGCTTACGGATAGATAAACGACAGAATGCTACTGAACCTTTTTTTAGATCTCTAGATTGTCTAGTTATGGATTTAAGTTATGACCAATGGTTCGGTTGCTACCGCCTCCAGAAACAAAGTTTTCACCTAAAAAGTATAAAATATTTCCTTTTAAACAGGTTTTTTGGCCAGACCATTTAGGATAGGGCCAAAAGTTACTGGACGTTTTTTGTAGAACACGTCGTTTACTAAAACTTATTAAATGACATGTTTTGAGCTACGACCAACCGTTTTAGCCGCTATCAAGCCCGGAATGTAAATTTGTAGGCGAAAATTTCCAAATATTTTCACTTACTAGCGTTTTGTGGACAAACCAATGGAGATAGAGTAAAATGTCACTTGACCTTTTTTGTAGATCACATTATTTCCTAAATCCAACCTTTGATTTATTTTGACCTCCGACCAATGGTTTCGCCGCTATCGACCTCAAAAACAAACTTTTCACGTAAATATTACAAACAAATTGCACATAATCACGTTTTTCGGCCAAACCAATGGAGATAGGGCAAAAGGTCACTGGACCTTTTCTGTAGATCGCGCAATTTGCTAATTTGATGGGTCAATCAGATTTGAGCTACGACCAACGGTTCGGCCGCTATCGGGCTCGAAACATTATTTTTATCGAAAAAATCTCTGGAATTTCAAATGTTCGAGCGTTTTGTCGCTTAAACCATGGAAGATACAGCAAAAAGTCACTGGACCTTTTTTTGTAGATCACTTCATTCCTGACTATGAATTTTTCGTCAGATCCGAGCTAGCTCAAACGGTTCGCCCGCTATCGGACTTACAAAAAAGGCCTGCAGGGGCGAAAAATGCGCAAATTTTTCTCGGAATTTTTTTTTTGAGGGGTTTAAAAGTAAAAAAGTCCGGTTTTCAGACTTTTCCTGTTGGTTACACGACAAAAGGTACCCGCGTGCCAAATTTCAAGTTTCCAGCACTTCTAGAACTATGTTAGAATTTGTATACATCCATCAGTGAGTGAGTGAGTGAGTGAGTGAGTGGTTTCACATGCGGCTGTATATAATATAGGACTCGCCTTCGGCTCGCTGGGGGCTACGCCCCCAGGCCCCCAAAGTGGATGCTTAATAATTTGGGGATTAGATGGATTTGGTGATTGGTTTAAATTCGGACATAAGGTTTCATGTTCCCTGCTCTATCCGATTCCGAGAATCGTACGGGTCATATCGCTTCGCTAACGCTCAGCCAATTGATATGTGGTGTATAATAATAATCAATAGACATCGTAGAACAGTAATTTATGTGTTCGCGAAATTAGAAGACAAGAAGAATTTGATGGTAACTAAAGTCAGCGTATATCATAGTTTAATTTTCCGGATTCACCCAAACTTTTGACTTTGAGAGCGTTTTACGGCTTAACCGTTAGAGATACGACAAAAAGTGACTGGACCTTTCTTGTCGGAAATTTAATTTTATCTCTCGATTCTGTTGTCAGATTTGAAGTACGACGTCTGGTTTAGGTGGTAGAACGCTTTTGATAAAAGTCTGCACTGGCCAACTATGGTGAATTGTTTAGTGTAAACAAAATAAAAACTACCTTTATCAGATTATTAGGTTGTTCAGGGGGTCTAATTTAATCAGGAATTCATCTACCAGAATATTTGCGGGAGGGGGTTTATGTTATCGGGGGTTATAATAACGCGTGGTACTTTTCTGGGAAATGTGTGTCTGTGCTACAAAAATATGTGTACAGTAATTTTTATAAAAAAAAGTTGATCAGAGGTTACAATTACTTAGGAAATTATCATTCCATACCACAGTGTTGATAAGGAATCAGTATTTAATTAAAATTATTAAAACGCACTCTTTCCCCATCTACTATTGACGCTTAGCTAACTCTTAGCTAATTTCAAATCTGGGGTTGTATTCACTCGTTAACCTAGCAAAGCAAGTGCAATCGGAACCTGGAATGAATTACACAACTATTAGTCACATATTAATTAAAATCTCCAAAAATTGCCAATTCACGACAAATATTTTACTATTTAAGGCGATTTCGGGCTTGCGAAAGCTAAATTTCGAGATATACGACAAAAAGCTACTGGACCTTTTTTGTACACCTTGTCATTTTATATTAGTAGAAACTTTTATATTTAATCTAAGACTGAAGGTTCGACCGCTATTCACTCCAGAAACAATTGTCACGTCAAAATTACATAATATTAGCATTTATTAGCCAAAAAAATAAAGATAGAGCAAAAAGCTACTTAACCTTTTTTGTAGATCACTTCAATTACTAATCAAAACAATTTTTATATTCAAGCTAGACCCAACGGTTCGGTCACTATCGAGCCCGGAAGGTAAGTTTTTAAGTACAATCTTCAACATGATCACGTTTTACGGCTAAACCAATGAAGATAGAGTAAAAAGTCACTGATTCTTTTTTGTAGATCGCCTTATTTTGTATTGAAATCACATTTTTAAATTTGTGCTAAACTTAAACTGCTGATCGCAATGTAGCCCAGAATCACAATTTTAACGGAAAACTTAAAAAAGTAATGCGTTTTAAAACGCGTTTTCCGGCCAAACCATTGGGGATAGGGCAATATGTTACTGGACCTTTTTTGTAGATCGTGCAATTTCCTAAATCTTAATGAAAATTTGTTTTGAGCTACAACCAATAGTTTAGCCGCTATCAGGCCCGAAATGTAAATTTTAAGGCGAAAATTTCCAAAAAAATTCACTTAATCGCGTTTTTGCAGTAAAAATAATGGAGATATAGTAAAAAGTCACTGCACCTTTTTTGTAGACCATATTATTTCCTAAATCTAACCTTTGTTTTATTTTGACCTCCGACCAATTTTTTCGCCGCTATCGACCCCAAAAACAAAGTTTTCACGTGAAAATTACAGAAAAATTGCATATAATCACATTTTTCGGCCAAACCAATGGAGATAAGGCAAAAGATCACTGGAACTTTTCTGTAGATCCCGCAATTTGCTAATTTAATGGGTCAATCAGATTTGAGCTACGACCAACGGTTCGGCCGCTATCGGGCTCGAAACATTATTTTTATCGAAAAAATCTCTGGAATGTCAAATATTCAAGCGTTTTGTCGCTTAACCATGGAAGATAGAGCAAAAAGTCATTGGACCTTTTTTGTAGTTCACTTCATTCCTGACCATGAATTTTTCGTCAGATCCGAGCTAGCTCCAACGGTTCTCCCGCTATCGGGCTTACAAAAAAGGCCTGCAAGGTTAAAAAATGCGCGTTTTTTTAATAATTTTTTTGAGGGGTTTAAAAGTAAAAATGTCCAGTTTTCAGACTTTTCCTCCGGGTCATATTGCAAAAGGTACATGCATGCCAAATTTCAAGTTTCCAGCACTTCTAGAACTATGTTAGAATTTGTATCTATATATCAGTGAGTCAGTCAGTCAGTTTCACATGCGGCTGTATAGTATATTAGACTCGCCTTCGGCTCGCTGGGGGCTACGCCCCCAGGCCCCCATTTGGGTGTTGGCCAAATTCGGGGATAAGCGTAGTTCGGTGATTGGTTAAATTCAGACGTGAAGTTTCCAAATTTTATGTATCCGTTCTCGAGAATCTTACGGGTCGTAATGCTTCGCTAACGCTCAGCCAAAAGATGTGTGGTGTATGATATTAATCAATTGATGTGGTGGAAGAGTTAAGTTATGTGTTCGTGAAATTTGGAGACAAGAAGAATTTGGTTTTAACCAAAGTCAGAGGACGTATGTATACCATAGTTTAATTTTCCGGATTTACCCAAACTTTTGACTTTGAGGGCGTTTTGCGGCTTAACCGTTAGAGATACGTGAAAAAGTGACTGGACCTTTCTTGTCGGAAATTTAATTCTGTCTTTCGATTCCACCCTCGGATTTGAGCTACGATCTCTGGTTTAGCCAGGAATGAGCTCGGGAGAAAAGTCTGCACGGGTCAGCTATCTTGAATTGTTTAGTATAAACATAATAAAAACCGACCTTAAGGCAGTATTTTAAGTGGAACAGGGGGTTTAATGTCACCAGGAGACTATCTAGTCAAGGCGAGAAATTCCCGGGGGGGGGATGATTAATGTTAAGGGGGTTAGACATCAGGGGGTTTAAATTCGTCATTATATTGTCTAGTCATATGAACAAATTCCCAGGGGGGTTAACGTTACCGGGGGATAAGACTCCGGGGGGTTATCTGGTCATACCAGGAACTTCCCAGGGGGGGTTAAGAGATTTGGTGACTGGTCAAATTCGGACATGAGGTCATGCCAGGAAATTCCCTGTGGGGGGGGTTAATGTTACCAGGGGGGTTAACACATCAGGGGGTTGAATGTACTCAGGATTTTATCAGGTCATACCAGGAAATTCCCGGGGGGGGGGTTAATATTACCGGGGGTTAATGACACACTTGGGCCAATTTTTAGAGGGTGTTGTGTCTGTGAACATAATAAAATCTATCTCTGTCCCTATCTACTATTGACGCTTAACTAACGCTCAGCCAGTTTCTAATGTGGAGTTGTATTCACTCGTTAACGTAGCAAAGCAAGTGCAAACTGAATCTGGAATGAATTACACAAAATATTAGTCACATAATAATTTAAAAACTCCAAAAATTGCCAATCTACGACAAATATTTAGCTATTTATAGCGTTTTTCTGGCTTATTAAAGGACATACAACAAATAGTTACATTACCTTTTTTGTAGATCCCATCAAATTTATAGCCAAAACAGTTTTTAGATTTAAGGTAGAACTAACCGTTTGGCCGCTATCGACTCTAGAAACAAAGTTATTAAAAAGAAATTACGAAATATTTACATTTATTAGCCGAACCAATGGAGATAGAGCAAAATGTCACTGGACCTTTTTTGTAGATCGCATGAATTAATAATAAAATCAAATTTTTATTCTGTGATACAATAAGTAGTTTGGCCGGAATAAAACCCAGAAAACAAAATCTCACGTAAAACTTAGAAAATCAATACTTTAAAACGCGTTATGCGGCCAAACCATTGAGGGTAGGGCAAAAAGTTACATGACCTTTTTTGTAGATCACGCCATTTACTAAATCCCATTGAAAATTTGTTTTGAGCTACGGCCAACCGTTTAGCCGCTATGAAGCCCGAAAGGTAAATTTTTAGGCGAAAATTTCAAAATATTTTAATGTAATCGCGTTTTGCGGCCAAACCGATGGAGATATAGCAAAAAGTCACTAGACCTTTTTTGTAGTTCACTTCATTCCTGACCATGAATTTTTTCGTCAGATCGAAGCTAGCTCCAACGGTTCGCCCGCTATAGGGCTTGAAAGGAAAGCCTGAGGGGGCAAAACAGGGGTCCGTTCGGGAATTTTTTTGAGGGGTTCAAAAGTAAAAAAATCCGGTTTTCAGACTTTTCCCGGAGGTTTGAAGATACGTGCGACGTGCGTGCAAAATTTCACGTTTCCAGCACTTCTAGAACTATGTTAGAATTTGTATCTCCTATATGTCAGTCAGTCAGTCAGTTACACATGCGGCTGTATATATATGGGACTCGCCTTCGGCTCGCTGGGGGCTACGCCCCCAGGCCCCCATTTGGGTGTTGGCTAAATTCGGGGATAAGCGTAGTTCGGTGATTGGTTAAATTCAGACGTGAAGTTTCCAAATTTTATGTATCCGTTCTCGAGAATCTTACGGGTCGTAATGCTTCGCTAACGCTCATCCAAAAGATGTGTGGTGTATGATATTAATCAATTGATGTGGTAGAAGAGTTAAGTTATGTGTTCGCGAAATTTGGAGACAAGATAATTTGGTTTTAACCAAAGTCAGAGGACGTATGTATACCATAGTTTAATTTTCCGGATTTACCCAAACTTTTGACTTTGAGGGCGTTTTGCGGCTTAACCGTTAGAGATAAGTGAAAAAGTTACTGGACCTTTCTTGTCGGAAATTTAATTTTATGTTTCAATTCCGTCGTCAGATTTTAGCTGCGACCTTTGGTTTAGCCAGGAATGAGCTCGGAGGAAAAGTCTGCACTGGTCAGCTATCGTGAATTGTTTAGTACAAACATAATAAAAACCGACCTTAAGGCAAGTATTTTAAGTTGAACAGTTGGTTTAATATCATCAGGAGATTATCTAGTCAAGCCAGGAAATTCCCTGGGGGGGGGGGTTAATGTTACTGGGGGGTTAACACATCAGGGGGTTTAATTTACTCAGGAGGTTATCTGGTCATACCAGGAAATCCTCGGAGGGGGGTTAATGTTACCGGGGGCTAATGACACACCTGTCCCTATTTTAGACGGTGTTGTGTCTGTGAACAAAATAAAAATTTATTCTGTCCCTATCTACTATTGACGCATAGCTAACGCTCAGCCAACTTATTATGTGGGGTTGTATTCACTCGTTAACCTAGCAAAGCCTGAATCCTGATTGAATTACACAAATATTAGTCACATATAGGCCTAATATATATTTAAAACTCCAAAAATTTCCAATTCACGACAAATATTTTGCTATTTATCGCGTTTTTTCAGGCTTATTAAAGTACATACAGCAAAAAGTTACTAGACTTTTTTTGTAGAAACACGTCGTTTACTAAAACTTATTAAGTTGCATTTTTTGAGCTACGACCAACCGTTTAGCCGCTATCAAGCCCGGAATGTAAATTTGTAGGCGAAAATTTCAAAATATTTTCACTTAATCGCGTTTTGCGGTCAAACTAATGGAGATATAGTAAAAAGACACTGAACCTTTTTTGTAGATCATATTATTTTCTAAATCTAACCTTTGTTTTATTTTGACCTCCGACCAATGGTTTCGCCACTATCGACCGCATAAACAAAATTTTCACGTAAAAGTTACAAAGAAATTGCACATAATCACGTTTTTCGGCCAAACCAATGGAGATAGGGCAAAAAGTCACTGGACCTTTTCTGTAGATGGCGCAATTTGCTAATTTGATGGGTCAATCAGATTTGAGCTACGACCAACGGTTTCTGACGCTATCGGGTTCGAAACATTATTGTAAGCGAAAAAAATCTCTGGAATGTAAAATATTCTCGCGTTTTGTCGCTTAACCACAAGAGATAGGAAAAAAAGTCACTAGACCTTTTTTGTAGTTCACTTCATTCCTGACCATGAATTTTTCGTCAGATCCGAGATAGCTCAAACGGTTCGCCCGCTATCGGGCTTACAAGAAATGCCTGCAAGGGTGAAAAATGTGCAAATTTTCTCGAATTTTTTTGAGGGGTTTTTTAAAAGTAAAAAATGTACGGTTTTCAGACTTTTCCCGGTGGTTTCACGGTAATAGGTACCTGCGTGCAAAATTTCAAGTTTCTAGCACTTCTAGAACTATGTTAGAATTAGTATGATCTGTCAGTGAGTGAGTGAGTCAGTCAGTTTCACATGCGGCTGTATAGTATATTAGACTCGCCTTCGGCTCGCTGGGGGCTACGCCCCCAGGCCCCCTTTTGGGTGTTTCCCAAATTTCGGGATATGCGGTATTCGGTGACAGGTTAAATCAGAGAAATAAATTCTAGCCATGCCAGGAAATTCCCTGGGGGGGTTAATGTTACCGGGGGTTAAGACATCAGGGTTTTAATTTACTCCAGAGATTGTTTGGTAATACTAGGAAATTCCGGGTGGGGTTAAGATATCAGTGGTGTAATTTACTCAGGAGATTGTCTGGTCATCCAGGAAATTCCCTGAGGGGAGGTTTAATGTTAACGGGGGTTAAGACATCAGGGGGTTTCATTTATTCTGGAGATTGTCTGGTCATTCCAGGAAATTCCCTGGAGGGGTTTAATGTTGCCGGGCCCCCTTTAGGGTGTTTGCCAAATTAGGGGATAAGAGTGGTTTATTGATAGGTAAAATTCGGACATGAGGTCATACAAGGAATTCAAAGGGGGGGGTTAACGTTACCAAGGGTTAAGACATCGGGGGGTTATATGGTCATACCGGGAATTTCCCAAAGGGGGGCTAAGCGATTTGGTGTTTGGTAAAATTCGGACATGAGGCCATGCCAGGAAATTCCCTGGGGGGGTTTAATGTTACTGGGGTTTAAGACATCAGGGGGTTATCTGGTTATACCAGGAACTTCCCAAGGGGGGTTAAGAGATTTGGTGATTGTTAGAATTCGGACATGAGGTCATGCCAGGAAATTCCCTAGGGGGGGGGTTAATGTTACCAGGGTGGTTAACACATCGGGGGGTTTAATTTACTCAGGAGATTATATGGTCATACAAGGAAATTCCAGGAGTGTTTAATGTAACCTTCGCTAACGCTCAGCCAATTCACGATGTGCTCCAGTAGACGTATACTAGTCAGTCGTTTTACTAATTTTAACCAAAGTTTTGATTTAAAGAGCATTTTACGGCTTAACCGTTAGAGATACGACAAAAAGTGACTGGACCTTTCTTGTCGGAAATTTAATTTTGTTTTTCGATTGTGACCTCAGATTTGATCTACGACCTATGGTTTAGTCGGTACAACGCTTGGGATAAAAGTCTGCACCGGTCAGCTGTTGTGTAAACAGATTTAGTGTAAATAAATTTAAAACTGCCTTTATTAGATTATTAAGTTGATCAGGGGGTTTGTTTTAATCAGGAGTGCATCAACCAGGAAATTCCCGGGAGGGGGGTTAATGTTATCGGGAGTTATTAGAACGCGTGGTACTTTTCTGGAAAATGTGTGTCTGTGCTACGAGAATATGTGTACAGTAATTTTTATCAAAATAAAACGTTGATGAGGGGGTTTATATTACTTCGGAAATTTTCATTCCATACCAGAGTGTTGATAAGGAATCACTATTTCATTTTAAAAAGCACTCTGTCCCTATCTACTATTGAAGCTTCACTAACGCTCAGCCAACTCCCGATGTGGAGGGGGGGGGGGTTATAGTCACTCCGTTAACGGAGTAATACAAGTCAAATCTGGAACCAGCATGAATCGCACTAATTATAGTTGCAAAATTTAAAACACCTAAAATTGACGACAAAGAATTAGCCATTTATAGCATTTATCAGGCTTACGGAAAGATAAACGACAGAAAGCTACTGGACCTTTTTTGTAGATCCTATGAATAGCTATTTACAAAAAGTTTTACATTTAAGCTAGGACCAACAGTTCGGCCACTATCGAGCACGAAAAGTAAGTTTTTAAGTGAAATTTACAATATAATTACGTTTTACGGCTAAATCATGGAAGATAGAGTAAAAGGTCACTGCACCTTTTGTGTAGATCGCATTATTTTGTATTAAAATCAAATTTTTACTCTGGGCTAGAACTAAGGTTTTGGCTGAAATAGAGCCCAGAAAACAAAATCTCACGTAAAACTCAAAAAATCCAAACTTTAAAACGCGTTATGCGGCCAAACCGTTGAGGATAGGGCAAAATGTTACTGAACTTTTCTTGTAGATCACGTGATTTCCTAAATCCTAATGCAAATTTGATTTGAGTTACGACCAACCGTTTGGCCGATATCAAGCCCGGAATGTAAATTTGTAGGCGAAAATGTCCAAATATTTTCACTTAATCGCGTTTTGCGGTCAAACTAATGGAGATATAGTAAAAAGTTACTGCACCTTTTTTGTAGACCATATTATTTCCTAAATCTAACCTTTGTTTTATTTTGACCTCCGACCAATTGTTTCGCCGCTATCGACCCCAAAAACAAAGTTTTCACGTGAAAATTACAAAAAAATTGCACATGATCACGTTTTTCGGCCAAACCAATGGAGATAAGGCAAAAGGTCACTGGACCTTTTCTGTAGATAGCAAAATTTGCTAATTTGATGGGTCAATCAGATTTGAGCTACGACCAACGGTTCGGCCGCTATCGGGCTCGAAACATTATTTTTATCGAAAAAATCTCTGGAATGTCAAATATTCAAGCGTTTTGTTGCTTAACCATGGAAGATAGAGCAAAAAGTCATTGGACCTTTTTTATAGTTCACTTCATTCCTGACCATGAATTTTTCGTCAGATCCGAGCTAGCTCCAACGGTTCGCCCGCTATCGGGCTTACAAAAAAGGCCTGCAAGGGTAAAAAAATTGCGCGTTTTTTTAATATTTTTTTTTGAGGGGTTTAAAAGTAAAAATGTCCAGTTTTCAGACTTTTCCTCCGGGTCATATTGCAAAAGGTACCTGCATGCCAAAATTTCAAGTTTCCAGCACTTCTAGAACTATGTTAGAATTTGTATCTATATATCAGTGAGTCAGTCAGTCAGTTTCACATGCGGCTGTATAGTATATTAGATATATACATCTAAATACTTATACAGCCGCATGTGAAACTGACTGACTGACTCACTCACTGATATATAGATACAAATTCTAACATACTTTCTAGAAGTGCTGGAAACGTGAAATTTGCCACGCAGGTACCTTTCACAATATGACCCGGAGAAAAAGTCTGAAAACCGGACTTTTTACTTTTAAACCCCTCAAAAAAATTCGAGAAATTTCATGCATTTTTCACCTTTGCAGGCCTTTTTTGTAAGCCCGATAGCAGGCGAACCGTTGGAGCTAGCTCGGATCTGACGAAAAATTCATAGTCAGGAATGAACTAAACTACAAAAAAGGTCCAGTGACTTATTGCTCTATCTTCCATGGTTAAGCGACAAAACGCTCCAATATTTGACATTCCAGAGATTTTTTCGCTAAAAATAATGTTTCGAGCCCGATAGCGGCCGAACCGTTCGTCGTAGCTCAAATCTGATTGACCTATCAAATTAGAAAATTACGTATCTACAGAAAAGGTCTAATGTTTTTTTTGCCCTATCTCCATTGGTTTGGCCGAAAAACGTGATTATGTGCAATTATTTTGTAACTTTTACGTGAAACTTTTGTTTTTCGCCTAAAAATTTCCATCCGGGCTTGATAGCGGCTAAACGGTTCGTCGTAACTGAAAAAAATTTTCAATAGGATTTAGCAAATCACGTGATCTACAAAAAAGGTTCGGTGACTTTTTGCTCTATCTCCATTGGTTCGGCCAATAAACGTAAATATTTCGTAATTTTTATTTAAGAACCTTGTTTTTAGAGTCGATAGCGGCCAAACAGTTTATTCTACCTTAAATGTAAAAATTCTTATGACTAAAAATTGGTGGGATCTACAATATAGGTCATGTAACTTTTTGTTGTATGTCCTTTAATAAGCCCGAAAAACAGTATAAATAGCAAAATGTTTATCGTAAATTGGCAATTTTTGGAGTTTTTTAATTTATATATGACTAATATTGTGTAATTCATTCTAGATTCATATTGCACTTGCTTTGCTAGGTTAACGAGTGAATACAACCCCACATTAGAAATTGGCTGAGCGTTAGCTAAGCGTCAATAGTAGAAGGGGACAGAGTGAATTTTTATTACGTTCACAGACACAGCACCCTCAAAAAGAGGCCTACGTGTGTCTTTAACCCCCGGTAAAATTACACCCCCCCCGGAATTTTCTGGTAAGACCAGTAAATTTCCTGAGTAATTTAAACCCCCTGATTTCCTGACTCTCGGTAACACTAACCCCTCTCCGGGAATTTACTGGTATGACTAGGTAATCCCCTGAGTAAATTAAACCCCCGGAAAATAAATAAAAAACAGCCCAGTGCAGTCTTTTGCCCTAAGCTCTATACTTCCTAAATTACAGGTCGTAGCTTAAATCTGATGGCATAATCGAAAGATAAAATCAAATTTCCGACAAGAAATTGTCAATTACCTAATGTCCGGACTTAACCAGTCACCGAATTCCGCTTATCCCCGAATTTTAAGCATTTACTTTGGGGGCCCAGCGAGCCGAAGGCGAGTATATATATATATATATACACACTCACACAAGAGTGTATATATATATATATATATATATATATATATATATGTGTGTGTGTGTGTGTGTGTGTGTGTGTGTGTGTGTGTGTGTGTGTGTGTGTGTGTGTGTGTGTTAGTTTGCTTATTTAAACGCATATGTGACAAATACGGCCGAATACAAAATAATTGAATTGGAAAAAGTAAGCGCTCTGTGGTGTAATGGTAGCACATTCACCCGGCAAGTGAGAGATCCGGGTTCGACTCACGGCGGAGCAAGTACTTTTTGTGATTCAATGTTTATTGAAATTATATAAGGCAATTGCTATTTATACAATTTAACGTATATATATTATATATATATATATATATATATATATATATATATATATACAAAAACGTTGTCCTATTTATTGGTTGAGGTAGGATACTTTTAAACATATATGTATACGCATATATAAGGAATGGTGATAGGTATATTAGTTTTACGGAACCATTTGTTAATGTTTTAGAAAAATAATGAACGTAATACTGAGGAGTTGGGTTTTAAATACCCGAAACTGTGTTTTTTATAGTACTTGTCTCCTATTACATCTCAAGCATCAATTATTACTTACTTTAAAAAGGCTTGATTTATCAATTATTTTAATTGCTTGCTTTTTAACATCGACATCCTGTCCTAAGGTGGGTGTGTTACAGTGAAAATCTGCTGCTTCTACGCACGAACTCCTTAGCTGAAGAGACGAATTGAAGTAGAAAAAGGAAGATCCGAAAATATGCCAAGAGCGTAAGCTCAAAGAATAAGTTCACAATCCAAAAGCGTTTTGGCCGTCACGGAGTAATGGATACCAAAAGGGTTACCGGGCTCTGCGAGCTTTCGGATCCCAAAAGGTTCACCGGGCTCTACGAGTTTTCGGATCCCAAAAGGATAACCGATCTCTTTGTGACCAAAGCCTTGTCGCCTGGACAAAGTGTCTTGCAAAATGGGGAATTTATTTATGACCCAGTTTGCGTTTGATCCTGTTTTCGTTCTATTTTTCGGAACTCATCAGCATGGCGAAATATATTATATAGCCTCAAATAGTCTTCAAATATAAAAATCCAGGCGACAAGAAATTGTCACAAAGAGATCGGATCCGAAAGAGATCGTTTCCCTTTTGGGATCCGAAAGCTCGTAGAGCCCGGTGAACCTTTTGGGATCCGAAAGCTCGCAGAGCGCGGTAACCCTTTGGGATCCGTTACTCTATGACGGCCAAAACGCTTTTGGATTGTGTGTCAATGCAAACTTACAGTACCGCTCAAATTAATTGGAACACACAGGAAATTTCACTCTTTTTATCATGCGACAGTTGGCATCACTGCTACATCACTTGTATTGAACAAACTAACAACCTAACCTCAAAAGCAGTTAGTGCACATGTGATTCTTTGTGTTGAACACATTTTCAGTGAAGTATTGTGTGAATTGTGTTATTGTTGCGGCGTTTTTGTGTTTGTTTAACAAACTATTATAGTTTTTCATTAACTCAACTGATGGATACCACACCTAGAAAACGTAGCAGGATTATTTCACTACATCAGTATGGAAATATGTCTCAGAGGATGATAGCTGGAAGAATGTAAAGTAGGCCTAGCTACTGTTAACCGAATTGTTAAGCAATTTAATGAGACTGGCTCCTTTACTGTTAACAGAATAGGAAATTGTGGTCGTTAAAAGGAAAACCACACCACAAACTGACCGCCAATTAATTAGGACTAGTAAGATCAACCCCAGGTTGTCGGCTGTAGATTTGGCACGAGAAATTAACAAAAATGGGGTTAATATACATGTTAGTACTGTTAAAAGAAGGCTGTCTGAAGTTGGGCGAAAAGCTTACCGACCTAAGAAAAAGCAGCTTCTTACTGTATCAATGAAGAAGAAATGCTTGCAGTGGGCTAAAACCTACAAACAGTTCACTGTTGAACAGTGGAAAAAATGTCCCTTTTCTCTGATGAAACACATTTTTTTGGTACATGGACATAAAGTTAACTTTGTCCGCAGAAGTGCGAATAAAGCTGAGACATCAAGCTTCACATCCTTCAACAACCAAAACATCCACCCAAAACAAATGTTTTGGGGCTGTATGTCCTATAATGGGTCCAGGTCCCTTAGTTCCCATAGAAGGTATGATGAACTCAGACAAATATATTGCCTTATTAGGAAGAAGAGTCGTTCCACTCCTTTTGCAAATGTTTCCAGAAAGCAATGGAATTTTTCAACAAGACTTCGGCTCCATGCCATACATCTAAAAAATGCAAGAATCTTTTTTCTGAGAACAAAATAACGGTTCTGGAATGGACCTGGCCAATTCACCCGATTTAAACCCAATCGAAAATCTATGGCCTATTACTATAAAAAAGGATTGGCAAAGAAGAATTGTACTACAGAAACATTCATGATTAATGCTGTAATCAAAATATTGTTCCACAATGAAAGAAATAAAAAAATATATGCAAAAAACTCATAGAATCAATGCCAAAACGCTGTGAAGAGGTTATAAAACACAAAGGAGGACATATTAATTATTAGGGAGCTGTTTGTAATTTTTTTGATGAATAAATTGTCCTTTCATTTAAGAATCGTAGTCGTTTACCTGGTGTTCCAATTAATTTCAGCGGTACTGTATTCTTTAAGCTTACGCTCTTGATGTATTTTGCGAATCTTTCTTTTACGACTTCAATTCGTCTCTTCAGCTAAGGAGTTCGTGCGTAGAAGCAGCAGATTTTTCGTTGGAACACACACACCTTAAGACAGGACAGGATGTGGATGTTAAAAAGTAAACAATTACATTACCTTGCCAAAGTACCGCATTTTGCAAATCAGACTTTTGTCTTTGACCCTTTTGGGATCCGAAAGTTCGTAGAACCCGGTCACCCTTTTGGGATCTGACTTTTGTCTTTGATGCAATTATTTTAATTACTACAAGCGTTTAATGTATTGTATGGGGTTTTAATGATTTTGTATGATTGTCAGATAAATAAAATTTAGAAAACTTTTACAAGTAAATTCAACTATGTTTTAAATCAAATCAACTCAAATTTTAACAACAATATTAAGAATATTAAATTAAAAAGTTGTATGATATACTTCAGACATGTATTCTCAGATTTCTTTGCGGCTTACTTACCTATTTAAAATGAGTACTGCAGACATTATCTTGCAAACTGCAGAAGGGATGAAAACAGATACAAAAATTAAAATCGAGAATAGAGGCGGTGGTGAGTTATAGTTTAGAGTATAGGCTTTAAATGGTTTTTGTAGTTCGAGATTCCACTCCAAACTGTTCAAAAAATTTTATTATACTGCATCAGATAGATTGTAGGACTGTAGGTCCACGCCTAGTTTTGACGAGGGTGGCTAACGTCACTTTTTTCTGCTGGGAAGGCCTTTTTCCACGGGTGTCGGTGTGGGCTAACTGTCCTACTTTTTAAAACTAAACCTGGTCGTGCCTTAATTTTTCTACCTGCACTTATGTTTGATTCTGATCAGTGATGCTGCCACTACATTCGCACAGCGTTACTGTTAAGGCAGTAAATATTAACAAAAGTTTACTCAAGCTATCAAATATGAATTGGGATTCATTAACTGAGAAATTCGTCACTATCCCAATATAATATATAATCCTAATAATATAATGTAATGTGACTAGTTTTAAGAATGTGTGAAATGTTAGCTTCATGTTGATGATTGATATGTATTTATATTATATTTATAAAAATAAAATATTTCAATAATTAAATCACATTACTATGAGGAGAGACATACTCTAATGATATATATCTAAAAACGTGTACTGCAGATTCACCTGATATCTGCCCTACTCACCTGTCCGTATGTTAAATTTAGTGTCTGCAGTGTCAGCACACAGAATATTCACTTTGTAGCACTCTATCAGTGCTGTCACATCAGCTGGGGAGTGTGATATCTTACTTATCTAACTCTAACGTGTACTGCAGACTCACGTTGCAAGCTGCATCAGGGATTAAGGGAAATTACATTCAGATGGCAAGCCTGGGGCTGCCGTGTAAAGTTTGCATTCATTTTAACTGTTGCAGTTATTACTTATATTTCGTTAGTAACAAACTAACTTATTAACAGTGTGCCGATACGTCTTTTATTAGTAATGATCAGTTGACGTTATATCAATCAACTCATGAACTGCATTGTAAGTAGTTAATGTCAAGGACACGTAACTAACATCAAAGTTAGAAGCCTTGTCAGTCGGACATTGATAACAGAAAACTGCCTTTGCACCTCTCTGCTGCGCCGCTGCCAACTGCAGGCTGTCAGACTAACATTTCCCGTTTCACCAGGCCAGACCCGCTGCACGGGCCCCTCCATACGGACGGATTATTGCAGCGCCTTCAATTATTTCCATACTTCTAGTTCTCTTGTCTACGTGTGAACTGCCAGTGACTTTTTGAAGGAGTTCATGCCGTTGTGTAATAATATCATAATTAGTGTGAGTCAGACATTTTTTGACAGAGCAGGATCCATTGCTTTTATAATTTTATTTTTATTAATCTTAGCATGCAGACCATTTAATTTGTGTTGTAATTTGTGTGTTGACTAAGTATTTATATTAATTTATCTTTGAGTAAAAATAATATATTTACGTGTATTAGTAGTAAGAGTGTAATATTTTACTTATTTATAGATATAGATATTTGTTTTACTCTTTTTTATTACGAGATTCGTAATTTTAGAAATGCCTTAACACTGTATTGTCCTATTCCGTACTTTTAGATATTTAATTGTGTTGTAATTTGTGTGTTGACTAAGTATTTTATATTAATTTATCTTTGTGTAAAAATAATATATTTACGTGTTTTTAGTAATAAGAGTGTAATATTTTTATTTATTGATAGATATTTGTTTTACTCTATTTTATTACGAGAAATTTATTTATTTATTAATAGTTTAAGGAACACAGTAACTGTTATCCTTTCTCTTTTATTTAAAAAATGGTACGAATTACAAGATCAAATGAGTTGTTAAAAGGGATTGAAGGTCTGCATTATTTACATCAGGATTGTAATAGATTTGTCAGCTTTATTTTTTAATGAGCTTAGGTCTATTAGGGCAACATTTGGCGAGAAAACGCAATAGATAACCTAATCCCTCATGTTTCCTCCCTCCTCTCTAAAACTTAACGATACAACAAAAATCCAACGAAAGACCTCAAACGTGACATCGAAGATGTTCGCCTGGATTTGGTTGCAGCCGAAAATCGATGCACTGACCTCAACAAAAGTTTTAAAGGAAATATCCTTTAGAATTGCTGCGAACTTGAAAGCAAACAAGAAGATGAAGTTCGTCAGCTTAATTTGCAGATTGCTCAATGTAAGAAGGAAAATGAACAACTTAAGGAACAAATCGATCGACATGGGACTGTGAACACTGCAAATATAATAGCTGAGCACCAACAGAGAATCGATCTTCTCTCCGGTGAGCGCAAGTGTCTTCTTACTACCATCGAGGTCTTAGAAGCTGAAATAGAGAGTATGCGGTTGGAACTGAAACGGCTTGAGATACAAGTGTCGGAACAGCCTATTGTGGAAGATGATGAGAACGTTGTACTGGCTGAACTGCCTACATCAGCTGCTACCGAGGCTACTCTGATTATCTTACCAAGTGTGACTGCTACCCCCACCCCCGCCATCAATCCCACCCCTCAGGCAAACACCAGCTATGTGAAGCTGGCGGCACCCATTAACCAAAAATACACCCAAAACTAGTGGAATCGTTTGTTTAGCGTTTGTTTAGGTTTGTTTAGCTATTTTTAGCGTTTGTTTGGCATTAATGTGCGAAATATGCAAAAAACAAAGTAGGCGCCGCTAGCTTCACACCAGCGGCACCCATTAAACGAAAATACGCCAAAAACTAGTGGAATCGTTTGTTTGGCGTTTGTTTAGCTGTTTTCAGCGTTTGTTTGGCATTTAATGTGCGAAAATATGCAAAAATCAATGGGTGCCGCTAGCTTCACACCAGCGGCAACCCATTAACGAAAATACGCCAAAAACTAATGGAATCGTTTGTTGACGTTTGTTTAGGTTTGTTTAGCTATTTTCAGCGTTTTTTTTTGGCATTAGTGTGCGAAATATGCAAAAAAACAGTGGGTGCCAGCTAGCTTCACTCCAGCGGCACCCATTAACGAAAATACGCCAAAAACTAGT
>NW_025779201.1:0-62333 GCF_021130785.1 Homalodisca vitripennis
GAACTTGACCTCAGTAAGTGTATATGTGTGTATATGTTACAAGTTAATATACTTTATGTCTGGGTTTGTTGTACGTTAAAATTAGTTTGAGTGTTGTTTTATTTTTCAAATATTATTTTACAGGTTTTCGCTTTATACTCGTAGTATATAAATTTAAAATAATTGTATTTTTTAAAGAATACTGTAAATCAGGTATTATAATATGATATGAGCATAATTTTGATTTCAAATTATATACCAATATAAATTATTTAAATCTAATTATTTAGTAGGTATTTAAATACGGAAGCATATTGTTCTACTACACATCTAAAGTTATTTAACTATCTTATTAAAGGAATGTGACATGTAAATGTAAATAGACATATCTGTCCAGGCTTGCAATGTTAGGTCTTATGCTGTAAGGAACAGTCTTGGCTACTTAAGAGCTGGACGCTTCTTTAAAATGAGATAACTCCAATAAAGCCACGATTAAAACTAAGAACTTAAAAGTGAGGTCTAGCATTGCTCTCATAGTTAAAATTCAAGATCGTGTCCACTATACCTGTCTATTTACTTATCCTGTTAGTCCTAGCAAGGCCATTGTCTAACCTGTGTTTTTGTTAAAAAATAAATAAAAATTTATAAATAAGATTTTAATATCAGTACATGTAACATTATAGTTTTTATAACTCGCCTTCGGCTCGCTGGGGGGCTACGCCCCCAGGCCCCCAAAGTAAACGCTTTGCAAATTCGGGGATAAGCGGAATTCGGTGACTGGTTAAGTCCGGACATTAAGTAAATGACAAGGGATTTAAAAATTGACCTTTTTCATAGATTTTTTTTCCGGATTCGTAAAAACTTTTGACTTTGAGGGCATTTTTGCGGTTAAAACCGTTAGAGATACGACAAAAAGTGACTGGACCTTTCTTGTTGGAAATTTAATTTTGTCTTTCGATTTGTGCCTCCAGATCTGATCTACGACCTATGGTTTAGCCAGAAATGAGCTCGGGAGAAAAAGTCTGCACGGGTCAGCTATCTTGAATTGTTTAGTATAAACATAATAAAAACCGACCTCAAGGCAGTATTTTAAGTCGAAACAGGGGGTTTAATATCACCAGGAGACTATCTAGTCAAGGCGAGAAATTCCCTGGGGTGGGTGATTAATGTTAAGGAGAGGTTAAGACAAGAGGGGGTTTAATTTCGTCAGGATATTGTCTGGTCATATGAACAAATTCCCAGGTGGGGGTTAACGTTACCGGGGGATAAGTCCTCCAGGGGGTTATGCTGGTCATACCAGGATCTTCCCAGGCGGGGGGGTTAAGAGATTTGGTGACTGGTAAAATTCGGACATGAGGTCATGGCAGGAAATTCCCTGGGGGGGGTTTAATTGTTACCACATCAGGGGGTTGAATGTACAGGAGGTTATCAGGTCATACCAGGAAATCCCCGGGGTTGGGGGGTTAATATTACCGGGGGTTAATGACACTTCGGGCCTTTTTTAGAGGGTATTGTGTCTGTGAACATAATAAATATTCCTCTGTCCCTATCTACTATTGACGCTTAGCTAACGCTCAGCCACAACTCCCGAAGTCACTGAACCTTTCACGTGATTTCCTAAATCCCGTTTAAAATTTGTTTTGAGTTACGACCAACCGTTTAGCCGCTATCAAGCCCGGAATGTAAATTTTTTAGGCGAAAATGTCCAATATTTTCACTTAAATCGCGTCTTGCGGTCAAACTAAGGGAAATATAGTAAAAAAGTCACTGGACCTTTTTTGTAGGTCATCTTATTTCCTAAATAAAACGTTAGTCTTATTTTGACCTCCGACCAATGGTTTCGCCGCTATCGACCCCAAAAACAAAAGTTTCGCGTAAAAGTTACAACAAAAATTGTACATAATCACGTTTTTTCGGCCAAACCAATCGAGATAGGGCAAAAGATTACTGGACCTTTTCTGTAGATCGCGCAATTTGCTAATTTGATGAGTCAATCAGATTTGAGCTACGACCAACGGTTCGGCCGCTATCGGGCTTGAAACATTATTTTTATCGAAAAAATCTCTGGAATTTCAAATGTTCGAGCGTTTTGTCGCTTAACCATGGAAGATAGAGCAAAAAGTCATTAGACCTTTTTTGTAGTTCACTTCATTCCTGACCATGAAATTTTCCGTCAGATCCGAGCTAGCTTCCAACGGTTCGCCCGCTATCGGGCTTACAAAAAATGCCTGCAGGGGTGAAGAATGCGCGATTTTTTGGGAATTTTTTTGAGGGGTTGAAAATGAAAAATTCTCACTTTTCGGGATTTTTCTGGTGGTTACACGTGGAAAGCTATCTGTGTACCAAATTTCAAAGTCTCTAACTCATCTGGAAGTAGGTTTAGAATTAGTATACGTGAGTGAGTGAGTGAGTCAGTCAGTCAGTTACACATGCGGTTGTATATATATTAGACTCGCCTTCGGCTCGCTGGGGGCTACGCCCCCAGGCCCCCCATTTGGGTGTTGGCCAAATTCGGGATAAGCGCAGTTCGGTGATTGGTTAAATTCAGACGTGAAGTTTTCCAAATTTTATGTATCCGTTCTCGAGAATCTTACGGAGGTCGTAATGCTTCGCTAACGCTCAGCCAAAAGATGTGTGGTGTATGATATTAATCAATTGATGTGGTGGAAGAGTTAAGTTATGTGTTCGTGAAATTTGGAGACAAGAAGAATTTGGTTTTAACCAAAGTCAGAGGACGTATGTATACCATAGTTTAATTTTTCCGGATTTACCCAAACTTTTGACTTTGAGGGCGTTTTGCGGCTTAACCGTTAGAGATACGAGAAAAAGTGACTGGACCTTTCTTGTTGAAAATTTAATTTTCTCTTTCGATTATGCCATCAGATTTAAGCTACGACCTATAATTTAGGCAGTACAGAGCTTAGGACAAAAGGCTGCACTGGGCAGTTTAAAAATATTACGTAACACTTAAATAATCAATACTTTAAAACGCGTTATGCAGGCCAAACCGTTGAGGATAGGGCAAAATGTTACTGAACATTTTTTGTAGATCACGCAATTTCTTAAATCCTTTTAAAAATTTGTTTTTTAGCTACGACCAACCGTTTAGCCGCTATCGAGCCCGAAAGGTAAATTATTAGGCGAAAATTTCCAAATATTTTCACTTAACCACGTTTTGCGGGCCAAAACCAAATGGAGATAGAGTAAAGAGTTACTGGCACATTTTTGTAGATTACCTCATTTCCTAACTCCAACGTCTGTCTTATTTTCGACCTCCGTCCAATGGTTTCGCCGCTATCGAGCCCGAAAACAAAAAGTTTCACGTAAAAATTACAAAACAATTGCACATAATCACGTTTTTCGGCCGAACCACTGGAGATACAGCAAAAAGTTACTGGACCTTTTCTGTAGATCGCGCAATTTGCTAATTTGATGGGTCAATCAGATTTGAGCTACGACCTACCGTTCGGCCACTATCAGGCTCGAAACTTTATTTTAAGCAAAAAAATCTCTGGAATGTCAAACATTCCCGCGTTTTGTCGCTTAAACCACACGAGATAGGACAAAAAGTCACTAGACCTTTCTTGTAGGTCACTTCATTCCTGACTAACGATTTTCCATCAGATCGAAGCTAGCTCCAACGGTTCACCCGCTATCAGGCTTACAAGAAATGCCTGCAGGGGTGAAGAATGCGCGATTTTTGAGGAATTTTTTTTTGAGGGGTTTTAAAAGTAAAAAAAAGTCCCGGTTTTTTCAGACTTTTCCTCCGGGTCATATTGTGAAAGGTACCTGCGTGCCAAATTTTCAAGTTTCCAGCACTTCTAGAACTATGTTAGAATTTGTATCTATATGTCAGTCAGTCCAGTTACACATGCGGCTGTATAAGTATTTAGATAACCGTTAGAGATACAAGAAAAAGTGACTGGACCTTTCTTGTTGAAAATTTAATTTTCTCTTTCGATTATGCCATCAGATTTAAGCTACGACCTATAATTTAGGCAGTACAGAGCTTAGTGACAAAAGGCTGCACTGGGCAGTTTAAAAATATTACGTAACACTTAAATAATCAATACTTTAAAAACGCGTTTATGCAGCCAAACCGTTGAGGATAGGGCAAAATGTTACTGAACATTTTTTGTAGATCACGCAATTTCTAAATCCTTTTAAAAATTTGTTTTTTTAGCTACGACCAACCGTTTTAGCCGCTATCGAGCCCGAAAGGTAAATTATTAGGCGAAAATTTCCAAATATTTTTCACTTTAAACCACGTTTTGCGGCCCAAACCAATGGAGATAGAGTAAAAGAGTTTACTGGCACATTTTTGTAGATTACCTCATTTCCTAACTCCAACGTCTGTCTTATTTCGACCTCCGTCCAATGGGTTTCGCCGCCTATCGAGCCCGAAAACAAAAGTTTCACGTAAAAATTACAAAACAATTGCACATAATCACGTTTTTCGGCCCGAACCACTGGAGATACAGCAAAAAGTTACTGGACCTTTTCTGTAGATCGCGCAATTTGCTAATTTGATGGGTCAATCAGATTTGAGCTACCGACCTTACCGTTCGCGCCACTATCAGGCTCGAAACTTTATTTTAAGCAAAAAAATCTCTGGAATGTCAAACATTCCCGCGTTTTGTCGCTTAACCACACGAGATAGACAAAAATGTCACACTTAGACCTTTTCTTGTAGGTCACTTCATTCCTGACTAACGATTTTCCATCAGATCGAAGCTAGCTCCAACGGTTTCACCCGCTATCAGGCTTACAAGAAATGCCTGCAGGGGTGAAGAATGCGCGATTTTTGAGGAATTTTTTTTTGAGGGGTTTAAAAGTAAAAAAGTCCGGTTTTCAGACTTTTCCTCCGGGTCATATTGTGAAAGGTACCTGCGTGGCCAAATTTCAAGTTTCCAGCACTTCTAAGAACTATGTTAGAATTTGTATCTATATGTCAGTCAGTCAGTTACACATGCGGCTGTATAAGCTATTTAGACTCGCCTTCGGCTCGCTGGGGGCTACGCCCCCAGGCCCCCATTTGGGTGTTGGCCAAAATTCGGGGATAAGCGCAGTTCGGTGATTGGTTAAATTCAGACGTGAAGTTTCCAAAATTTTATGTATCCGTTTCTCGAGAATCTTACGGGTGTCGTAATGCTTCGCTAACGCTCAGCCAAAAGAATGTGTGGTGTATGAATATTAATCAATTGATGTGGTGGAAGAGTTAAGTTATGTGTTCGTGAAATTTGGAGACAAGAAGAATTTGGTTTTAACCCAAAGTCAGAGGACGTATGTATACCATAGTTTAATTTTTCGGATTTACCCAAACTTTTGACTTTGAGGGCGTTTTGCGGCTTAACCGTTAGAGATACGAGAAAAAGTGACTGGACCTTTCTTGTTGAAAATTTTAATTTTCTCTTTCGATTATGCCATCAGATTTAAGCTAACGACCTATAATTTAGGCAGTACAGAGCTTAGGACAAAAGGCTGCACTGGGCAAGTTTAAAAATATTAACGTAACACTTAAATAATCAATACTTTAAAACGCGTTATGCAGCCAAACCGTTGAGGATAGGGCAAAATGTTACTGAACATTTTTTGTAGATCACGCAATTTCTTAAATCCTTTTTAAAAATTTGTTTTTAGCTACGACCAACCGTTTAGGCCGCTATCGAGCCCGAAAGGTAAATTATTAGGCGAAAATTTCCAAATATTTTCACTTAACCACGTTTTGCGGCCAAACCAATGGAGATAGAGTAAAAGAGTTACTGGCACATTTTTGTAGATTACCTCATTTCCTAACTCCAACGTCTGTCTTATTTCGACCTCCGTCCAATGGTTTCGCCGCTATCGAGCCCGAAAAACAAAAGTTTCACGTAAAAATTAACAAAACAAATTGCACATAATCACGTTTTTCGGCCGAAACCACTGGAGATTACAGCAAAAAGTTACTGGACCTTTTTCTGTAGATCGCGCAATTTGCTAATTTGATGGGTCAATCAGATTTGAGCTAACGACCTACCGTTCGGCCACTATCAGGCTCGAAACTTTATTTTAAGCAAAAAAATCTCTGGAATGTCAAACATTCCCGCGTTTTTGTCGCTTAAACCACACGAGATAGGACAAAAAGTCACTAGGACCTTTCTTGTAGGTCACTTCATTCCTGACTAAACGATTTTCCATCAGATCGAAGCTAGCTCCAAACGGTTCACCCGCTATCAGGCTTACAAGAAATGCCTGCAGGGGTGAAGAATGCGCGATTTTTGAGGAATTTTTTTTGAGGGTTTTAAAAGTAAAAAAGTCCGGTTTTCAGACTTTTTCCTCCGGGTCATATTGTGAAAGGTACCTGCGTGCCAAATTTCAAGTTTCCAGCACTTCTAGAAACTATGTTAGAATTTGTATCTATATGTCAGTCAGTCAGTTACACATGCGGCTGTATAAGTATTTAGATAACCGTTAGAGATACAAGAAAAAGTGACTGGACCTTTCTTGTTGAAAATTTAATTTTCTCTTTCGATTATGCCATCAGATTTAAGCTACGACCTATAATTTAGGCAGTACAGAGCTTAGGACAAAAGGCTGCACTGGGCAGTTTAAAAATATTACGTAACACTTAAATAATAATCAATACTTTAAAACGCGTTATGCAGCCAAACCGTTGAGGATAGGGCCAAAATGTTACTGAACATTTTTTGTAGATCACGCAATTTCTTAAATCCTTTTAAAAATTTGTTTTTAGCTACGACCAACCGTTTAGCCGCTATCGAGCCCGAAAGGTAAATTATTAGGCGAAAATTTCCAAATATTTTTCACTTAACCACGTTTTGCGGCCAAACCAATGGAGATAGAGTAAAGAGTTACTGGCACATTTTTGTAGATTACCTCATTTCCTAACTCCAACGTCTGTCTTATTTCGACCTCCGTCCAATGGTTTCGCCGCTATCGAGCCCGAAAACAAAAGTTTCACGTAAAAAATTACAAAACAATTGCACATAATCACGTTTTTTCGGCCGAACCACTGGAGATACAGCAAAAAGTTACTGGACCTTTTCTGTAGATCGCGCAATTTGCTAATTTGATGGGTCAATCAGATTTGAGCTACGACCTACCGTTCGGCCACTATCAGGCTCGAAACTTTATTTTAAGCAAAAAAAATCTCTGGAATGTCAAACATTCCCGCGTTTTGTCGCTTAACCACACGAGATAGGACAAAAAGTCACTAGAACCTTTCTTGTAGGTCACTTCATCCTGACTAACGATTTTCCATCAGATCGAAGCTAGCTCCAACGGTTCACCCGCTATCAGGCTTACAAGAAATGCCTGCAGGGTGAAGAATGCGCGATTTTTGAGGAATTTTTTTTGAGGGGTTTTAAAAGTAAAAAAGTCCGGTTTTCAGACTTTTCCTCCGGGTCATATTGTGAAAGGTACCTGCGTGCCAAATTTCAAGTTTCCAGCACTTCTAGAACTATGTTTAGAATTTGTATCTATATGTCAGTCAGTCAGTTACACATGCGGCTGTATAAGTATTTAGATTAGTTTCTAATAAGAAAAACTCTACTGTGTAATGATAGTTTCTCACAAATATAAATATTGGTAATGTAATATTATGATAATTTCAAAAATAATCATTAAGATGAATATTTTGATGCAATTATTACATTTAACATGTAGGATATATCTCTGCTTGCTTGAACAATATTTTTACCATCTTAAGAATAGAGTATTTTCATGATTTATTGACTAAACTGAATATAAAAAAATTACTATCAATAAAAATTATACTGAAATAAAAAAGTGTTAGCTTATTGCTTTGGGTATTCGTGGTTTGTTAAGAAGACTCAGTGGAAAAATTTAGTGTATTTATTTTTCTATAGATCAAAATATTTTGATATATATATATATATATATATATATATATATATATATATAAATTTCTGATCCCCCTGGTAGAAAATATATGGCATGCAACATTTAATATATACATTTTTCCTAATACATATTACTCCTTAATTAGCGATTGTCATGTTTTCATCGTAGCTACGCAATAGGTCAATGTATAGTTTTACTAACTCTCTACCACATCCCGTTCAGTGAAATACACCATTACCAAACGCGATGTTTTATTTACAGAAATACATCTGTACGGAATATGTTATGTATATTGTGAGATTCTTCTTGAGAAATAATGTGGATATACAGCCAAACAAACAGAAATTACTTGGTTAACATAAAGTTTCCAAAAATCGTCCGAGTATCCACTTATCATGGAATAGCTTAAATTTCGCCAATGAATGTTATGCCTAAAGCAGACTTGCTGCATGCCTCTGACAGTTAAAGAGCCCTTGTACCTGAATATACAGGTTGAGGTCAAGGAGATTTTTACACGCCAATAAGATATACCCCACGTCCGATGGTTCGGTTCGTCTCGAATTTATCTAGAGGCGGTTAAATTTCATTTCAAGTGCAGTGTATAATAACATTTTTTTGTAGCAAAACTGGGCTCAGTATATTACCTTTAAAAGAAAAAAATGTTCTTTTATAAATTTAAATTTGTTTTAATGTAGTGGGTAGCTACTTACATTTCGTAAAGAATTATTACATTAATTTAACAATTATTAACATGTCTCATTCTTTGCATATAATGTTGCTGTTTCTAATAGAAAGTAATAAACCATATTTAATTGGTTCGCCTTTAGAAACACATATCAACGGAAGAACGAGAAAGTAATTCAATGTTTTATATCTTTTAGCCTGTCCACATGATATCTATAGAATGTTATGTACCAGGTTATGTAAAACGATTGAATTTCCAATTAGTGTGATTAAACCAATTCGGTTATAGCTCGTCGTATAGCAGTTTCCTTGTAAGAGAATATAGGGCAATGATTGCATCAAGTTAGCGTACTGTAAAAATAATACTAGTGAAATACACTTTAATTTCTTATCATCGCACAAATATAAATAAACATCAACATTTATATTAGATCAAACATTAAAATATTGTGATATTTTATGTTATTCATTCACTTGGACGTTCAGTTTATCTCGAATAACAACTTAACTAATTGACGATGAACAGACTCTGAGCTGATAATATTATACTAACATTATTCATTTACTTAATTATAAATTTGTAGCTTTTTAAAAATAAATAATGCATATTGTTTTTTTATATAAAATTGTATTACTTGCTAATATATTTTATTGAGTTTAAATTTAAATTATTTTTCAGGCGTCAGCGGCACCCATCTTGTTTTCGTAAACTGGTAAGGCTGCCCCTTAGAAACTGAATTCAGATAATTTCTATATATACACTTCCAATTCCACACACAACCTACAATAATTCTTCAACTGTCTAATATCTTGAATTTTGAATTCTGCCAATTGTATTCCTCGAGACTTACATAGAACAAACAAGAGCATTTCTATAAATATCAATAAATCATAGGAGATAAATGAGGGTTGCACACCTAGTAGGCATTTAATTTAGTTTTAAATTTATGAATGTCCTTCAAGATGAGATTTTTTATATAAAAACTTGCCTTATTACCAAATAAAAGATACTATTAAAGGTTTAATTATAGTTGCAAAATGTAAAGAACTATTTAGGTTTTAAAGAGTTTGTTGTTCTAAAAATGTAAAATTTGACAGACAAGTGTATTATGCTCTCAAAGGACTGCCAGAACTGGAATATTTTATCCTAGAAGTAGATTACAATTGCAAGACGTAGAATATTTTAGATCGAAATACGATTTTAAAAGAAACGATTCATGATCAACGAAATAGTGTAACGTCACTGCAGAACTTAAAATAACTTGGGCCGGAAGTCAATTATAAAAAACTGAGGCAATCGCTCTCATTTTTACTAAAAAAATACTTTCTAGACCTTCTAGTCTATGTATTGTGTATGTTTTCATTTATCCTGAAAACAATACACATTCCATTATGGGACAAGAAATATTTTAGACCCGAAGAATATTGCACAGACCAAAAATATACACTTTTGACGAAATTAGGCTCTGAGAACGAGTATGTTTTTGGTTTTTGTAATCTTGCTAATAGGGAAAATTCTATAATGAACTTTTATTAGTTAAACTATAGGTTATTCTAACCAACCATGTGTCTTCGTTTGCTATGCCTGAAATAAGAACCTGCGGTAGTTTTCTTCAACTTTGTAACCTTATAACAAGGAACACAGAGCAAATATATATCTTAAAACAGTCTAATTCCGAATCGAAATTAACGTAAGCCTGCGTATTATTGCATCATAAGTAATCTAATTTTTTTTTTAATTATTTAAATTTACTGTCATTTTTTGTCCCTTAAAACTCGTATTTTAGTTTGTATACACGTAACTTATACTAATCATATTTGTAAACAGCACATTTTAGGTTAAGATAGATTATTTTTTTGTGAAAATATAGAAATTTTCGGTAGTGTATGCTTGTTTCATGCGTAATAATGTATTAATACCACTGATTCCTTTTTCTAAAGTAATCACTATTAACTTTAAAATGATATTAAAAAGTAATTAACGTAATGTTTTGATTTTAAAATTATGATTACACCGCTGTATCGCATTCCACAAGAGAGGAAATATAGAGGATAAGTAATGGGCTCATTTTAATTTGCACTGCAAGGAAGAGTGATTGATGTTATCATTCTGGTGGTATCTGTTTCCACTATTCAGAAGTCTAAGACAGAGTCATCAGTTTTATATTATTTGTTCTCATAAATTAGAAGTCTATGAGAGTGTAATTAGTTTGGTAGTATCTATTCCTACCTGTAAGGAGTTTAATAGAGTGTTATCAGTTTGATAATATATCTTCCTAGGATGCCGATCTCCAAGACAGTGTCGTCAGTTGGGTGGTGTATGTTCTCCCCATTCAAAAGTCCAGGAGAGGGTCATCAGTGGTAGTATCTATTTCTACCATTTGGAAGTCTAATACAGTGTCCTTAATTTTTTAGTAGATGTTCCCCAAAAATTCAGAAGTCCAAAACAGCATGAACAGTTTAGTAATATCAAATTCCCACTATTCAGAAGTCCAAGATAGTGTTATCAAATTGGTAGAATCTGTTTTTCTCAATACTAAGAACACCAAGACAGCACCGCCATTTTAGTATTATGATATCCCACCATTCATAGCTCCAAGACAGGGTTTTTATTTTGGTAGTATACAATCCTAGCATTCAGAAGTCTAAGGTATTGTCATCAGTTGGATGTTATATGTTACCTCCATTTAGAAATCTAAAATAGTTCATCAGATTGGTTGAATTTGTTTCCACTTTTCAGAAATGCAATACAATGTCATCAGTTGTAATATTTTAATTCATTCAGGTATCCAAGTCAGTATCAGGAGATTATTAGTATACGAGGCATGCTTTTAAAGTAAGTAAAGATTTCATATAACAAAAATCAACAAGTATATTTTTCAAACAAAACTATATTTACCTGAAAGAGCATTCTTTCCTCAACTACTCTACGTAATTTCCATTATTATTAAGGCACGTCGTATCTTGGGACCAACTTTTGTATGCCGTCGTCAAAGAAGTTTGCCGCCAGACTGGACAACCACTTTTGCACAGACGTTTTTACTTCTTCATCATTGAAATGTCGCATCCCCGTCAAATGCGTCTTCAAGTGCATAAAAAATTGTAGTCGCTAGGCGCTAGATCGGGACTGTATAGAGGATGGTCCAATTGTTCCCACCCAAATGAAATGATGAGCTCTTGCGTTCGAATTGCTGAATGTGGAAGAGCATTATCGTGGAGCAAAACGACGCCTGCACTCAGCATGCCATGCTTTTATTTTAAATTGCGTGGCGCAGTTCTTTTTAAAGTTCCACAGTACGCGGCTGCATTAATCGTTTTACCGAGAGGCAGAAAATTGACCAACAACACTCCCTGTCTGTCCCAAAAGTCAGTGAACATGATTTTCTGGGGATGTTGAATGCCTCCATTCCATTGACTTTTGATTCTAGCGTAACGTAGGCTACCCACGTTTTATTGCCTGTAACGATATGGCTTAAAAATCGCCTGTTCTCTTTCACTTTAAAGTCCACTTTTTTAATGAGATCATTGGTAATGACTGCGGGAATAGACAAAAGAAAGGATGGAATTTTAAAATAAATTTCCTTGTGAATTTTGTACGATAGTTTACAAAAACATAGAGACATAATATATTTTTAAGTGGAGCGTACGTGATTTTATTAAGACTAATATCCATTCATAATAATTGTAAATGGAGTAAAAATATTTCAATCAGTAGTTGTTGGCTCAATGTAATATAACATAGTCCAAATTAAACCTGAAAATAATAATAAATAGCATATATCAAATGAAATATATATAGATTTATTGCAATAATAAACAAGCAGCCTACAATTATAAATGCATAAATGTAATTTATATAATATATTTGGCAATTCTAGCAGAACATAAACAAGTCTGGACTAAACACAAATTAATCGATAAGTAATATCCACAAGCAAATGTAATAAACTTAACATGTACGGCAAATTCTCATTTCATTATGTCGGAATCCACGAGTAATTAATTGGCACGCTTTAAGGAGATGGAACCAGCTAAGAAATTTCAACCGGAATAATCTGGTTAACCACAGCACGTGGCATGAACTGCGAGGGCGGGTATTCAATATACATTCAGTTAATTCCTTGCTTTACGAGTTTTGGTATAAATGTTGCCAGGCTATTTTCTTACGATCACATATATAAACCGTTTGAGTTTAATTTATGTAATGGACCGGAATGTAGTACTTCCTCTTTGATAAAGCAGTCATTGGAATTAAAATCTAAAAGTGTACTTAGTTTCAACGTGTCTTACTTTTATAAACACAACCATATACGTTTCATTTGTTGGTCAATCAGATTTCATTTAAAATTTTTCAACTAGCCCATTTTCATACTATTGTATTCACTATTGAAATGGACCCACTCAAATATAACACATTGAAGTTCAAGTTCAGATATATGAGAGCTAATCATTATTAATACAGTACACACACGCACGAACACACACACACACACACACACACACACACACACAAACTCACCAACAAATCTTTATCAACATATTTAACTTTCTTCTATACAACATTTGCCTCCTATGTGGTAAGGATTGACAAAAAACAATATGGACGTGTCAGAAACAATAATAAGAAATTTGTCATTTTAAATTTCAACGTGTTGAAGTATAAAAAGTTACTTTATAAATAATTTCTGATATTGATATTCAACTTTAAACTATATTCCTTAAATATAATTTTTCTTAACCTTCCATGAAATCGTTATAAATATGTTTTATTTTTAATCAATTTTTTTATTGTTTTTTTTTATAATGATGGTGTATTATTTTGAAATATATCACACATACATTTTTCTACGGACATACGTAACTATTACAGAATTTTTTATATAGAGTCTGGAACTTTGTAACTATGCAGCACCTGTATAAAATATTACGTGGCATAATGAAATTGAATAATATATCTTTTGAAATGAGGAAACAATTTTTTACGAAAATAATTTGAAATTTCACCACATTAAATTACTTTGATTCGGGGTTGTTATTATTGCACAGGAAATTGCATAAGTTGAGTTAAAATATTAGTCAAGTATACAATAGTTTAAATTAGAAGTGAAGATATCTGTAACATTTAAATCTGCCTAGTATAAAACTACACACATTTTACTTTACACAACTTTTTGAATTGGAAAATTTTTTTATCTATCACTAATTAATTGGGGTTCAGCTATTGAATACATGTCCGATAAAAATACTAAGCACTATTTATAGACTCTACCAAATTTTGTCTGAAACTTTTTTAAATAATACATATTTTCATATTTACTAGAAACTAGATATGTTTCAATATTTCATTTTATTTAAAATTAAAAGATTAAGTGACATTTAATAGATTTTCAACATAACCATTTTAACGAGCTTGATGAAATTTTAATCTATTGTTTGGATATACAACTATTAAATAGTTAAAATTTATAAAATATGATTAGTAATTTTTAGATAATAATTATCTTACAGTAATTACTGAAGATATAATTATATCTGTCCGTATGATCTATCCGTCCGTATGTTCATGTCGCTCTTTTATCTATTTGTATTATTTGATGTATTATTAATAATTTTTATTTAGCAAATTAGGAACTATCACCATAACAATAAGAAATTTACCACTCTAACATTTTAGTAATAAAATTGTCTCAAATAATTTAGAAAGCAATCATCAGCTTTCACATTGTGAGAATTCTAAATGTCTTCAGGCGTCACAAAATCTCGTGCTAACACTTGGTCACAACACCGATTACATGCATGATTTGAAGCCTATTAGAAGGTGGTGAACGTTTCAATGTATCAGAAATGGGAAGATGTATATTTACGTAAAGATACCATATGCTTATGAAAATTATTGTAATGGAAATATAAAAAAAGATAAGAAAAATTTTAAATAACCAATTTATTTTTTTAGTTTATAGCAAAATTAAGTGTATATTTGTAATGCATTACTTAAAAATAAAAGTGTAAATAAAGGTTTAAGAAATTGGGTATAAAAGAATAAAATTGAAGAATTATTTTTAATTTCATGAGATATAAATTTAATTTATTTATATATGTCTGCATGGCACATATCTAGAAAATAAAGAAAGTGAGCGTACTGTTTCATTCCTACACAGGTAACATTGAGATTGATGATGGTGCATTTCACTCCAGGTTGTCTATGCATTAGTAAAAATCTTTACATTGATCCTACGCGTACACACGATGGCACTGAGAAGATTTTGAAAAACTCAAATTTTAAGCAAACTTTGGGAACTATAATGTGGCATTTTAATATGGTAGTGATGTACTGGTTCGTCTTCCGTATTAATGAACGAATGACACAGGTGCTGAGAGATTATATCAGGATCTACAAAGACGATTGCACAATCTCACAGTCGAGTTAGGTGTACAACAACACATATGTCGGTAACATTGTTCTTAATTTCCTTCTCTGACTCAAAGTATAAAACAGTCAGCAATGTCTTATCAATTCCTTTCGATACTAGGCTACTTAAATACATTCATCAACATCTGTTGACAAAAGCATTTAGGAAACAGGTATTCACGCAACCAACGTACATAAAGAAATAATGTTTAATTTGTCTTTGCTTCCTTTGAAAAAGAGAAAGCTTAAGAAAAAACTGTTTAGGTTCTATTGTTCGAAGGACCAATAAAAATGTCTAATATTAAACTCAAAATAAAACAATATAATGTATTGGTTGAGGTTTTAATAACTATTAAAGTTATGCACTTCGATGACTGAGCAACTGGAGCCTATACGTTGATTTACAAGATTGAGGTTCATTTTTTTGCTATTTCTTAAAATTACTGTGGAGCTTCTAAGAATGATTGTTAGTTCAAACGGGGAAAAATAAAAATACGGAATAAGATCAAAGAACATACTATTTGACAAAATCACACAGTTAAATTCATGAATACAAAGAGTTAAAATGGTTTTTGTTTCTATTAAAATATCCAAAATAATGTCCGAAATTAGTTGAAGCTTTTAACAATCTTGATTGAGGAGAACATTGTCTAATTACGAAGGACCATAAGAATAATTAAGCACTGTTACCTTGCACCGTCCATTGTCTGATACCTTGACACAAATGAAGTTGAGTTGATTGCAGTTCGACCTGGGTTGCTTCCAAGGAATGTTGCACTGTTGGAGTTCTTGTTGATGTATGAAGATTCCACATTCACTAGACACTATCCTCGGTTCACTCACGAACGATGATGTTCCACAGGGACAAAGTTACTTTTTGCTCGTTAAAAAGATAAAGTCCGGCAAGGGGTTGACGACAATTACACGATGAAGTGGCAAGACTTCTAATTGCCATAGAACGGCTCAAAGGTTCACAACAACAAGGAAAAGGGGGCACGGCCCAAATTAAGCTAATGCTGGCTTTAAGGTACGACCGAGCGATACGGAATCTGTGAAAGAACTGCCTGAGATACCTCTGGGGGCTTTTCTCGTCCGCGTCTCCTTTCTTGTATGGACGCCTGTGATTGGTCGATACAAGTCACCTTATTCTACGTCACAGTCCGACCACTATAATTTGGGATGCAGGTGTGTGTGTGTGTGTGTGTGTGTGTGTGTGTGTGTGTGTGTGTGTGTGTGTGTGTGTGTGTGTGTGTGTGTGTGTGTGTGTGTGTGTGTGTGTGTGTAAGAAAATATATATGTATATATATATGTATGTATATTAAATTAATTAGTTTAAATAAATATGAAAACCTAACATCTATAGTTTTAATTTTAGTAACCTGTTTTGAGAAATGAAATTTTTTGTAGAATTGTGACGATAAAATTACAATGTAAAAGGTAAACAGTCATTTATAAAGACAAAAAATTCATTGTTAACGGGGTATTACTATGTGTTTTTATTCAAAATAATTGGTTTGGTGCTGGAGGGTACAAATTATTGTCTTTCATCTTTTTTTCTGACCGCATGATATCTGGAAACAAACCGAAATGTAAAATTTAAGTTTTATAGATTTTAAAGTTTGCATACAACCTCATTTCTTTTATACAATAGTGAGTTTTATGATAGTGCATATCGATCGTTGGAGGATTGAGAGTCATTGAAGCGAATTATTTAGTAAATAGTCTGTAATTATTTCAATTTTTGGTGCGTGCGTGACTGTCTCTCTATCTTTTCGCTGGACATCTCAAGAATGAAGTGAGGTATATATTTAAAATCGTGCTTGAAGTGTCAGTGATGTCTGTGACTAAACAAGTGGTGTTGTATATTTTTACCTACTTTGGCATTGTAAACGTCCTGTTGCTTTGTTGGATTCAAGCTAATGGAAATATATTGCTTGTTCAAAAGAAAAATAACTGAGATTATTTTATTCTTTATTAGTTTCTAAGACTGATATATTTTAATACATTGTTTACATTGTTGAGTAATTACGTGGGAATATATTAAACAATGACAATTTCGATCACTAACAGATAACAAGTAATGTTTCACAACACTTTAGTTAAAAAGTTACCTTCGTTAGGAATACACTGTCATTCGAAATACACTCTAACCAGTTGAGTTGGTAACAACTTGGGCTAGAATAAACATAATCATAGCTGAAAATTAGTCTTTTATTTAATATTTGTAACATTGATTTTGTTTCATTGAATTTGCAATTGAACAGTAGACATATTGAAGTCTCTTGGAGCAATTTTAGAAACTTATAAATACTACTAAATGTAAATATTACAACACTTTTCCAAAAATATTTATTGTTTGAACGAAGCCTTTCGAAACAAAAGATATCATCATCAGGCCGCTCCACAAATAAATATTTACGTTATTTTTTTATAATTATAATACTATATGGTGTAAATATAAAAAGCTTAGAAATATTTTAGCAAGTATGAAAAATTAAATATGACTAAAGTATAATTTTTTAATAAATTGAGAAGAAAGAAGACTGAAATTTTCAACAGGGCCTTATTCATTGTTTATAAGTTTTTCTTTATGTGTAGAGTTTCCATTATATTTACTGCTTTATTCTATGCATAAATACTATAACACCAATTTAAATCAATTTCTCGGGCCAATAAATTGTGTGGAAGAGGCGTGACTATATGTGACTGTAATGTATGTCTGAATGGTCTATTGTCAGAACGAATGATTAGGTTAGGTAGGACGCTTGTGATACAATGAAGTATATTATTATATTATTATTATTATTTTAATTTTATGGGATCTAATCTTTACCATTTTATATACATATCTTCAAGTTTTTTAAAATGTGTCTCTACTTACATCCGTCTTTGGTGTTAAGCGAAATCAGGGATTAATAAGAATATCCTAGAATCATCAGAAGCTATATAAAATATTTACAATAAATTATGAATTGATGAATATCGAACAGGTACTATATTAATAATTACTGCTGTTAATAAGGTCAGTTTTAAAACTATATTACACAGAACTTGTGAATAGTTATCACAGTTTTTTTCTAGTGATATACGTTTTTTTGGCTTTACCCACTGAAATGTCCGGAAAATCTTGTTTCCTTCACAATTCTTCCATCGTCAAAAATAAACTTCATAAAAACGGACGATAGTACAATATTACCATCTGGCAAGGTGTACAACAACAGACATGATTTCATATTTCCTGTTGTCCTGCTCCAAGTCAGAATAAAGGACTATGTGTTTAAATTCCTTTTTGGTATTACTTAAAGGCCCTCATAAATGTTGGTGGAATAAAAAATACTTTAGTGGGTACCACAAGTGAGTGAAGTTCTCGTAAATATTTTAGCAAACTGAGACCATTTCAGCATACACTCATCGCTGTTGTGTTGAACTTTACCAATTGTACATTACACATTTTCTGAACACGAGGTTAGTTTTTATAATTACGATGAAATCTAAATCTTTTAGTTTAAAAAAATAGGTTGAACTTTAAAACAAAACAAACATATTTTAAACAAGAATTTATTTAAATTTTGTCGAGGTAATTGGTTGAAAATTGTCAGGATTGAATAATAAGTACTTACTGATATAACAATGTAACCTATAAGATTGAAATACCACAACAAGAATTAGATTATTATTAATTATATACGTATTTAATAAGCATACAACAACAGTAAAATTTAATAAATTATTTTATTCCTACATTTTTATCATAAAAATATATATAATATTGATATAAAAGTCAAAGTTTAGTGTTTAATACAACTTAAAATTATTTACTTCCTGCATTGTAACCTTAAAATAATACCATCATCAAGAAATTTGTTTATAATTATCAGTCATTTTTCATATAATTGATTACATATTTTTATTGTTAATAAATAGTTTTTCACATTAAATATAGTAGTTTTGTTTCAATTACAATCAATAAAGTATCAATTCAATAGTAGTAAATGTGGTCTCTATTACATTTTAAAGTAGCATTATTTTAAGGCCTTATTTTATCTTTATATATATTTATAAGAAGATTGTTCATTATACTATTGTTTAGTCAAAACAGCGTTGAGTTTATAATTTACTAGCAACTTATAAATAAAACAAAACCTCCATGCATTGTTTTACTTAGAGGTTGCTCTACTGGACTTGATTACCTATATTGTTCCTAAGATATGAAATGTAAAAAAGTATTTATGAAACTGTTATGAAGCTACTAGTATGATTACTAAATATTGATCTACTAGTATTAACTACTAGTATAATAGTAGTTACACTAACAGTAATAATATCCCCTACCACGTCTGTTTTGTTACATACATTGACAGGGACATCGCATTTCATGCACTTTTTCCAGTCACGCTGCTCAATATCTTGTTTTCTTGAAGAGGTCTTATTAGAATTTCAAGTTAATAATAAAGGAAAAGAAAATAGCTTAGTACTACTTTCAAGTCTACAGGTGAAATCCTTTACTGAGCATACTAATAGGCCTATGACTGATTTCTTAACAATAACATTAATGGACTTTGTCAATAAAGGCATATTGTCAATCATTTATGTACACAAGCATTTCCATTAAACAGTTGAACCTCATAATAAACTAATGAAAAGAAGAAATTACCCTTTTCCTAACAGTTAAGGAGCAATGAATATTCTCTTTAACGTCTTTAAGAATACTTGAGGTATAAGAACTGAGCCTTTTGCTATATACTGAAGGAAAGAAAGAAATATTCAGGTAACCTTAGTATTCGATAACTAACCAACCAGCACACTGAGAAGCCTCTCAGACTCACCACTAAAATAATAAGAGATATGACGGGCATCCTGCATCCCTCGCAATATTATAATCGATTTATATTCGTTGGATGCAGTCAGGGTTCATCAGAGAACTTAACGAGGTTTGTTTATACTAAGAGGCAGGTTCGCTCATAAAAAGAGGCTATATTAGGCCTTTTTAACGGATGATTACACATTTAACAGATGTGTTAACCGTACAAGAAATTGAAAGTGTCCTGTTCAGAACTATGGTACATTATTTCGTAATTTTGAATTATAAATAACCAATATTCATTAATTTTTAAAATATTAGGCTTATAAACATTGATTTTTTTATGAAAAAACTCCATCACTTTTTACTGAAGATTTTGATTATTCTTATGAATTTTTTAAAATATATATTTATATAAATATATATAGTGTTTTTAATTTTAAAATCCCCCATAATTTCACTACAAGTATTTGCTAATTAATCAAATGGTTTGTTTGATTTGTGAGATTACCATGTGGGTTTGGAGAGACAAAATAATATCTCATATCAGTCTAGCTATGATGTATGCATGTGGGGCTAGACTACTAGTAAGCGATTGAACCTGCAATATCCGTTACTCAGTAACATAGTTATCTGTCACTTAGTTATCTGACATAAGCTTACGCATAACTGTACATTAAAATTTCAAATATTTTTTAAGATGTGTTAAAGTTTTATAAAATAAAACGATGGCGTGAGTCCTTTGATAGGATCCAATTTGATCCTTTGATAGGGGAAATTATACACTTTTCACGTTGTGTTAAGTAACTAAGGAATCTTAGAAATCGTATATAATAAGAAAAGTATTTGTTCGTTACTTTTCAACCAGCGTGGCACACAATTTTCAAAATCTAAGTTTTTAATATACTTAGTAAAAGCACTTTGATGTAATATTATGGAGTACTATGACATTTTTAAAACGAAAGTAAGCATACATGAGATTCATATTATTTAAGTGTTCATGGTTAACAGTATCAAAATTTAAGCTAAATTGTATACAATGTTTTGCACCCTTGGGGAATTTTCTGGTACAAATTAATTATAGGCCTATATAAATGTCACTTCAGAGTCTGCCTTACTACTTCGATTTTAAATATACAAATACACGGGTTTTGTGAAACGGCTAAGGTTTAAAAAGAGTTTTATTTGGTTATTTATCATATATCTGCTGGTCCATGAAATACCCAGTACTATACTATACATTGGCTAGCTGATCCTATGAAGAATTATAAAACATAAATAGAAACAGCTATACCCATATAAATCTCTTGAAAATATACTTCGATAAAAAGCATCTACTTTCGACTTTTGTAATGTTAAATATTTGCAATGCCATTTATGAATTTCTATTGTTGTCCCACTGAACATATTTACACATATGAGCATAATTGGGAACGATAAGCCTATTAGGATATAAGGAAAATCCCATATACTTAAAAAAAGAGTGAAAATACTTTTAAGAAAATGGAACGAAAAAATTATCATTAATGAGGTTTTACGTTATAGAAGTTTTATTTTTAACTGGCTTTTATCTACGATTTTGTACATTAAGGAGCATTTCTGGTTCCGATTAGTTATACAGGATTTCCGACGCTATAGCTGGGTTTGCCGTGCTAATCCGCTCAAGAAAATACTAATATCTCAGAAAACTTTCGGTTTTCATCTACTTTAAGTCTAAGAAACGTCAATAGCCGTAGTTGAGTATTCCTTATTTTAGCGATGATGAGAACATAATACATGGATATTATAATTGATTAAGAACCGGAATTGCGATAGTTTTTATATAACCCGATAAAGAATTGTTACACAATTTTATGACCTTACTTTTAGTTGTAAGATTGAATAAGATGTATCGTTTGAACGATTAAGTTTAAAAACATATTTTTTATAGTCTGTAACTATATAATCATATACATATTTATAATATAATCTAAAAATTCTACAATACATTGTTTACATATTAGAAAACACAATTTGCGAGAAAAACTGTTTGGTTGCGTATTAGTTACTGAATTATTATTATACTGATTAAGGAGAAATTTATATTTATAAATACTGACTGTAGTTAGAAGGTATATCATCTAATTTGTTTTCATAATTTCTTTCCAATTTGAAATATAAGTACTCTTATTGTCACGGAATGCTCATTATAAATACATGTAATATAACAGAAAAGTTCAATACGATAAAGAAGATAAATTATTTCCTGTGAGAGGAATATTCCCTTTCCAGCTAATAAATAAACGCTTGCCATTCGGTGTTGCTCTTATTCAATGTTATTTACTGTCACACCAACACAGTTAACACTCTTGCGTAAAACTAGAATAATATTGTAACAAACCTGAATATAATGTCAAAATGGTCTCTTGTTATTTACTGATTTGTCTTGTTTGGGAGTCTTAATAATGTGTAGTTTATTATCTGTAGTCGTCCAGATAGACTTTTAATTATTACTGTTGTGTATTTATAATAAGTTATTTCACTAGGATTATCATGAACATTACAGCAAACGAAGGCAGTGATCTCTTATTAGGTGTATTATATACATTTGTTTAATAACGTTATAGATCATAGAACCTTAGGAGTAATAGATCACCTTTTGATGGTAATTTTGTATGTTTCAAGATTTAAATTAGATTTTATCATTATCTATGCTAACATATATATAAAAGATTTTACCTTTTTTGAATTAAGATAATCGAATATTCTTTAATGTGATTCATTTCCATCTCTAACGTAATTGTAACGTATGGCACTGATTTCAATAGCCTATAGCCTGCAGCAGTTAAGCAAAATTTAAACAAATAAAATCATTTGTATGAATATTAAATATCATTAGAAAAATTTAATTGTTAGAAACTGTATTTATATACTCCTACCAATAAATCCTTATTTACAGTGTAATTTTACACTATACCAAAATGTAAAAATGCTATAAAGCAAATTTATATTCATTAGAGAGAAAACCTCTCCTAAGTTTTTTTTACATTTGTAAGCCCAATTCTTTCAAACCTATATTAAACCTAAGATTAACAGATCTCTCATGATTTCTGGAGATAACGAACTATTAAATAGATGAACTGAAACAGTCACGTGGCTAATATATTTACCCGGAATGGATAAGCGAGAGCGAAGGGATCATCTCTTGGCAAAATCCCATGGCATAGGAACAAGGAGGATAATTATATCACCCTAATAATAACACTTTGGAAGAAGCTCTCTTGGCTTAATAAGTGACGGCCGACAGATAGTGCATCTCTCTAATTTTTTGACTATATAAAACCATTAATATTACCATTATAAACATACACTCGTACGATCTCCTCCCGTCAGAATCCCAAGTTACTTTATTATCCCCAAGATTTCGGAATGTTTAGTTAGTTATGAACCGGTCTAGCAATTCATGGCGTAGTAGTAGAATCCTGTCTTCTAGCTGTTATAAGAAAACAAAAAGAACCACTGTGTAGCCACCTACAATGTTACTACAACAAGCAAAAGTGAAATTGATTTGTTGTATTTTTACTATTCCTTTATTTTAATCGCATACTATGAACAGTACAATTTAAAAGAAAATTGACTTCTTCTTTATGGGTTAGCATAAAAGGAGTAATTCGGAATAATTTAAATACTTTGTAAAATTACGTACATACTAAAGAAATAACTATCATAAAGCAAGAGACAGAACATATATAATATATTTTCAACAAATGTAATAGCTTTGATTGGAATTTAAAGGGGAGCGTACAAATGGTTACATAGTGATAATTGATATTCTCAATGGCCGGCTCTAAAAAGGACAGTTTCATATGTCAGGATAATCGTGGCAGTGTATCACTACTACTCGACCTCACTAAGAGAATTGTTGTGTATCTGTTACAAATCTATATAAATTACCAGTGCTTATTCAACTTTAAAATAAAAAAACATGGATACCTAACGTTGGCACTTTTAAATATTGATACAGTTCGTCTACACACGATGGGTTAAATTATCAATTTTAAATAAGCTTACTGCTATGGGAATCACATTTTATAAAATAATTTTAATAAGTGATAAAGGAAAGAAATACAAAATAAACTAGCATATACACGCAAGAAGAAAGAAATTTAAAAATGAATTATAATAATGAATGAAGGAATGAATGCATGAATAATATTTATTTCCAAAATACAAATTAATAACACGTACAATGTATCTATATCACCATAAATCTTACATCCATTATTAACATAATAGATAATCATCTAGAAATGGTAAAAATGGTTTCAAAATATTTAATAATACTATTCCATTAGGGAAAAATAGGGTCTACATGGGCAAGTAGGCTGTGCGTAGATCCGAGCCATTATGGCAACGATATAGGAACGGGTTTTTAGAAAAAAAATTAGTTATATGTGATAGAATATTTTGGAATTAAGAAAAAATTAAATAGTAAAACATTAAAAGAAATACAACAACATTAATGTTTATAGTTTTGGAGCAATCAGTTAACGATGACAAAAAACCCACCTCTTTAAGCTAAAAAAAAAATAAAATAAAAAAAAATAAATAAAATAAAACCATAACCATCTAATATCTGTCGGATACAACTATTTCCTACCAGGGGCAGCCGGATGCAATAATACATGACGCAATGACTGATGGGTAGGTGAGGGGGGTCAAGGTCAGGTCCTCCTGTTGTACCCGGTCACAATGAGGGCCTCGACTTCCTCGTCACTGAGACAATTCCCTTTCATCATGATCTGTTACTTTCCTTTACATAACGAGAACGTACATTTTATATAATGTCTAGCCAATTGATTTCCCATATGTTCTCGAAACATTGTTATCCCACAGATTACCAACCGCTTATGTGTAATTCATGATTTAGGAAGAATAATGCTACCTGGTACTTTTACTTATTATATTAATACTCAAGGCGGCTGCTCAGTATAAGTTTTTTAACACTAAAAGATGAATATTAAAACACATAGCTACAAAATTTGGAATTTATAATTTTGTGTCATAGAAAGAGCTGTACAAAGTGGTAATTTACGTTCTTATTAGTATTAATCACCTAACTTTTCGCATAGATTGTGGCCATGATTACAGAAGTAATTCCATGCTCTGCAAGTGTGTATTTACTCTCTTGATAAACAAAATATTTTGTGCACGGAAAATTTGAATCGACATTTTTACAATAATCATGAGTAGTTGTGAGTTGAAATTAAATTATTTTTGCTAAGAAAAAGACTCGTTATTAATATTTTACAATACATCAGTGGATATTATAAACATAATTAAAGAGGTAAATTATTTAATATAAGAAAAATAATATAATTCTCTACGCTTTTAAGTGTAACTGCATGTGCTGAAGATAGTAAACCTTTGCTTGCCATTCGCTTTTGCTCATATTCCATGTTTCAATCAACGGAGTGGCTTAAACGGCTTTTACTGTCACACTAGTTCCCTTCATCCTCTTGTGTGTGTCTATAATAATATTGTATCTGACTTTTGTGCATAATGTCCCAATGGTATCTTGTTATTTACTAATTTGTCCAGTTGGCAGTCTCAATCATGTGTAGACATGTATTATTTGTAGTCGTCCAGTAAAATCTTTTTAGTGACTGAATTGTAGTTATAATAAGTTACTTCGCTAGGATTATCACAAAAGTTACATCAAACGAAGGAAGTCTTCTCTCATTAGGTCTATACTGTAACTTTTATAAACGAGTTTATAGCTCTTGCAATTTAGGTTTAAATAGTTCGCTTCTTGTTGCCCATGTGGATGTTTAAAGTTTTGACATTAAAATTAAATTTTTATTACTTCACCATTATTTATGTAAGCATATACAGTATTTTCCTTCTTTACGATAACATTAAAAAAATTAAAAGCCTCTAGTCTCCAGCAGTTAAAAAAAACTTTAATCAAATCAAACATATGTATAAATAATGATAGTCATTGAAATATAAGCAAACGGTAAATACTTTATCCATTATCTTTTCCAATATTCTCTACTAAGTTGTGAATTATTTATAAATATAAACTCTGTATTCTTTGATTTGAATCATCAGCATTTTATCTTGATATGGAAAACACATTCCTTAGGAAACCTGAATTGCCCATAAAACAATGGATCACTTTGGTGGTTTTCGGATAAAATTTAATATAATATAGATAAATGTAAATATTCAAATTATTCATACACTTATTCAGAATGGATAAGATTGAGTGAATATGTCATATTTTAGCTACATTCCAGACCACAGGCATAAGATGGAATATTATTATATATTATATAAGACATAGTTCAATTTGTCATTAACTTACATTATTTCCATATTTAAAAATTCTTCGATCTAAGATAACGTTTAGCTTATCTCTAGTTACAATTAACGTTTTGACATGTGCATTTACCGACGGACATAATTTTGTTTATTGCTTATATTTCTTTGTGGGGTATATTTATTGTATAATTTTAACAATGTGTCAGTCAAAATGTCTATCTTAATATCAACAGTACCACGGTTGTAAAAATTTTTCCCATGACAATGGAACACACTTTTGTCTAAGTTGACAGAGAGAGAGAGAGAGAGAGAGAGAGAGAGAGAGAGAGAGAGAGAGAGAGAGAGAGAGAGAGAGAGAGAGAGAGAGAGAGAGAGAGAGAGAGAGAGAGAGAGAGAGAGAGAGAGAGAGAGAGAGAGAGAGAGAGAGAGAGAGAGAGAGAGAGAGAGAGAGAGAGAGAGAGAGAGAGAGAGAGAGACACGTTCGATATCAACCGGAATATTTTTTTATTTATTGTTTATATATTGATTACAAAAAATTTTCATTCGATGGCTAGGACGTTTGTATTAATTCGACTATTACGATTAAATCATATTCAATTTATTTTTATTCCAATGTTAATGCTATATTTCAAGCTAATGTATTACTAGCTAGGATTGAAAACTAAAGAGGAGGATACAAACGTGTTCGTTGTGAGAGATTATGTCCTCTACGCCGCCGGTTCTAGCTTGGCCAGTGCCATACGTTAGGGTAATAGGGGCAGTTTGTCACCAGAACATGACCTCAATATGTGTTATGTGCGTGTTAATGTTACTAGATAATATAATGTTTGTCTATTCATGCTTCAATAAAAAACTTAGTTGGAGTTTTGTGTTTATTTTCAAATATTATTTTACAGGTTGTCGCTCGATACAAAATAACTTTTAATTATTGTAGTTTATTAGAAATACTGTAAATCAGGTATGCCTATTCTGCTTTTAAAAGCAACAGCAATTTGCAACCCTTGGTATTTTTAATATTATTCCAATCTTTGTTAAAAAATAAGGATTTTAAAAATATTCCGTTGTCATAATACCGCAGTACAGTTTTAAATTTGCACAATTTATTGTAGCATCGGGTAAACTAAAGAATACAACCTTTCTAAACGATATAAAACTCTACTTATATCATAATAAAACATGTTATAGAAATTTTCAGACATTTCATGTCATGATGAAATAAACTAAAATAAAATCCAATAAAACAATTATATAATAACAACTTCTTCGAGATCCAATACTTAGTTTTAATATTAAGAAAAATCATGTTTATAAATGTATAGTATTCGTAAGAAAATACTATGCAGCTAACCTCCTCAAAGTTATCATAAAAACTTTCATCTGCACTTTATTAAATGTTTTTGTAATTTGTAAATATAGAAACTGTATTTCCCACTACTTTAGAAGACTTTTGTTGTATTTTATGTTCTCTTGATTGTATTCGTGTATTTCGATCGTGCACATATATGACCTTCATTTTAGTCAATGAACTACTAAATAATTCCTTTTATTTTTTCAATATTTTATATCGGTTATTTAGATAAGTTTTTGTCGTATTTTATCGTATGAATAGAAACATACACTATGTACACAATATAATTTTAGTTGTGTTTTTTATCTTTAAAATCAGACATCTTTAATAATTCGACAATCAAAATAATACTGCAATTTACCATTGTTCTTAAGGGATTTAAAGGTAAGGTACTAATGTCGGTTCATAATTTCCGATTCTTAACTTATTCTGTTAAAATTTGCAAGGCGATTGTTTGTTATGTAATAAAAGAAATTGTAAACAGAAGTAAATAAATATTGAATAATTTCAGTTTCTTATTGTTATGTGTTGTAAAATAGCTATGTCGGGATGTAATGGTTGTCTTTAAGCTTTGCCCCACACTTTAAATGAACCGTTACCCCATGACAATCCTTTACAAACAAACGTGTATATATTTTAACGTTCAATAATAATTTACAATCGTTCAAAAGTACAAACTAATATGTCGCAAATAAATAGTTCCACTGGATACAGTTTTACATATTGCTATATCTTTAAAGCTAAAAAATTGTAAAATACTCTTGTGCTAGAGGTTCTAGGTGGGATTTACAACTTATATAAACTTTGACATATGAAAGGGATGTAACCACAGCTGATATTTTCTCTCGGTATATCACAGAGGGGATAGCTTCCTATGACGTCAGCGGCTGTAAGTGACAGAGACACATGGCGTCATGCATGAAAAATGGTCTCAACCGTCAAGACATCTGATTTTGACTGTTGGTCTCCTTGTAAACCAGATAGTAGTGACCATTTTTATAGGACCTCTAGTCTCAGATTTTAAGAAATACATACATTGTCTTAGAGTTTAAATTTTAATGCTACCGACTTTGGGTATTACATTGCATTTGCCTCTTTATTTGCTGAAATAATTCTCTATGGATAAAAATAACACACATTTAATAAAGGAATATAACACATTATGGAATACGAAGAAAATTACAGAAGGTCTCATTACACAACATGTTTGTGTCCATTTCCTTTTTCCAAATTTATATTTTAGGACGCTTAAATTCCTCGGAGATTTTATTTTTAGGGATACATTAAACTATATTTTTGGAAAAAAGTTGCTCTTAGAAAAATTTACAAATTTATTAATATCCTGCGGTCAAATTGTTAAATTCCAGTCTATGTAAATTGAGTGTGAGAAATAATAGGCAAACTTGTATTTAAAAATTATATAGAATATCACATGGCATTTGCAATGAAAATTAGAGATGCAAGTAACCACCATATCATATAAATTTTAGTACTTCCTCTACAATTGATCTCCATAATTATATCTTAATATAATATACGACATAATTATTGTTTATACAAAACCATTGTAATGCAATTTGAACTTCATATGGAGTTGTTGTTCCGTAGGTGTAAATAATATGTTTATCCAGATAATCAAGAGGATACATTTCGCACCTTTCGCATCTCCATCGATCTTAGTAGAAGATAGAAGACCAGATTGTTATACAGTTATAAGTGTGATTAGTTTTTGTGGGAGCGAAGCGGTAAAGATCCAAGGTCCATTGTTTTAGTGAAGGTATTCAAACTAGTGATATTTATGAAAAGTCAGCGAAAGGTCAGCTGCCTAATCTTAACCGAAAAGGCTAAGAAGATCCTGGAACCAAATATGTAAACAAGGGCTTAGAGCTATATTTTATGGATATGTCATAAACATTCCTGAAGCTGATATTGAAGCCAGTTACAATGAAGGCTTTATGGTTAACGGTTAATATCGTAAAGTTTTTGACGATCCACAGTTAATGAAGTGTTCATATAAGGAATGGTATATAGAGGTTCGGAGAAGACATAAGACCCGCTGGCAGCTTTTATTGCTGCGATGTGTTTGACAAAGTTATTTATTTAGTTCAGACACATGGCCAAAAGAAATTTGTTATTCTTTCGGAATTTTCAAAGTTGAGGCAATTGCGTGCAAATGTATGTTTGCATTATACAGGGTGTTCATTTGAAAACTTCAAACTCGTATTACAAAGACTTATAGGCAAAGTATCAAAATTATGTAAACGGGAGTATATATATTACTAACTGGTGAAACAAACAAATAATTTAAAATTGGAGGGGCTCTCCTCCATGCCCCTCCCCCGAAACCAAAGCCAAAATTTTGAAACGAAAACTATACGTTGTAATACCTCAAATTAAAGCTCATAAAATGCTGTATTTTGTTAAAAACAAAATTTAAATCGGCCAAGCCGTTTGTTATAAGCAGCTAATAATGCAATTTTTCACACAACACTTATTATTCTACAAACTACTGTACTACTGCTAATAACAACAAGATTACTCACTGAATACTGATGTAAATTCTATGTAAACTTCAAATAAAATGTTAAAATTGGTAGCTATTGTTGTTCAAGCAAAGAGATAACCTATTTTCAAATTCTTGCTTAACTTTTTTGAAAGTTTTTCTGGTTAAGCGTTTACCTTTTTTTTGTCTTGGATACCAATGAGATTTGTTTTAAAACTACTGATTTCAATAATACTTAAATTGGTAGTGATAAACATAAATAGTTCTTTTATAACTATCAGACCACTAGATAAGGAGACTATTTTTGGTCTATTACTTTTTCTGTAAGTGACTAATTTAAATAGTATTTACTTAAATTCCTTAAAGACATTTCCCTCATTCATCATTGATCTTTGCCCTAATACGTTTCTTGCAAAATAAATTGTTACAAATATATTGCAGTTTACTTTTATAAATATAAATTTAATCCTAAAATTATAATTAATAGACATTTAATTCAATGTTTTATGCAGAAGGTAGTCCTTATTTTAAAATTATTAAATTGCTTACTTAAACTTACATTATTTTTTATGCCTGCTATAATATACTTTAAAAGTTAACTGTACTATTACATAATAAATGCGCATTTAAAGGGAATGATTTTTTTTACAGACTCAGGATACATTTTAAAATGATTTACAATATAATAATCACAATAAGGTAAAGTTTCATTTCTTAAAAACCCATTTGAATACGTTGGTGGAGAAATACAATGACTATAAGTATATTTTTTTGTTTTATATTTTGCATAATTGTATAGTTGTAACTTTACGTTACCTATATTTTCTTTTATGCAGGTTGATGATTAGCTTAAATAAAATTATAGCTATACATTGCTATACTAACGCACATAAATTTATACAACGAGGCTGGCAAAAAGGTCCTAATACCGCATTGATGGAGGCGAAATATGAATTATCGAATAAGGACTTTCCTTACCCGATATGGGGCTGATTGGATGATGAGTAGGTAGTGACTTTCTTGAAACAATTCCACTCATGTGAATAATCATGTTTAATGTAAAACTATACTATGAAGATAGAGTGACTCAGAATGAGAGAAATAGTATTTTTCCTTAAAATACATAATATGGCAATGATAATATTGGTTTTGCCACTTCACTTTCATTTTAGGTATAATTCAGAGAAATCTCCTTTTTGCGAAAATTCGCATGATTTAGGATCCAGTAGGTTATTTTCCAATGAGGCTTGTGACAAAAACCCAAAACCATTAATAATTAAAAAAATATAATTTGCACATAGCTTGGATAAGTTCTTTAAATTGGCCTAAAAGAATAAGGTTTGGAATTCGAGCAAAACGCTTTGTCTGAAAATTTTTTCAACATAGACATATCTTGAAAATTATTTTAATCAATTATATAAATAATCTTTATTCATGCAATTTTTTACAATGAGTATTACCATATTCGCAATAAACTTATTTGAAATCTGTGTTTCGTATACTAGAAATATATCCGAAAACGAGCATAAGTAATATGTTAAAAAGAACATTAAAACAATACATAATAAAAGTAACAGTATATGAGGGAAATATATGTAATAAATATCAAACAAGTTACAATTGAACTATAAATAACACATAACAATAAATTTAAAATGTAAAATTACATAACAGTACAACAACACTAGCAGATAAGAATTCTCGTAGGATAAAATTAATGAGAGAGAAATGAAAAAAAAAAAATACTAGAATGGTGAGACGCAAAGCAATTTAATCTTGACTCAAATTTTGCGCAGCCTACATTCGTCATTATCAGCTACCGTTAAGGGACACGGCAATGGCTGATTCGGACCATTCCGAGGCTATGCACATTTGTTGTAATCCTAAAACTGATATCTGGTTAACACTACACAATTTTATTTATATGTTATATACATTAAATATGTGTTGTTGTATTTGTCTATTTCAGTTTATATTGATAGTCGTTCTGTTTTGGTTTATCAATACATTATAGTTGTTTCTCTTCCATTTGTGTAGTGTTTATTTTCTTCTGTGTGTGTTAAAACACACACACACACACACACACACACACACACACACACACACACACACACACACACACACACACACACACACACACACACACACATATATATATTATAAGAGGTTTCTCATGTATTCTTATTACTTTGGTGAATGTTACTTTATTAATCTAACATTTATGACAGCTAGGTTTATTTATTGTACTGTGATTAATTTAAATATAAGAAGTAAACACTTGCTCTCAATGCTGGCTACGAAATATTGTGCCTTATAAACTATAATAATTTATTTTTGTCAAATCAAATAAAATTATATCTTCCTGAATTCGTACAAAGGAAAAGTTATTGAGTTTGATGGACCAAAATGTGTATTTCTTATAATAACTTGAATTAAGTTTACTTGGTTTCCCTACTAAGTGTTAAAGGCAAGTTATTAAGTAGCTTTGGTATTATGTATTGCAAAGTTAATTTCCCCTTCATATTAAAGAGCATATTAAATAATTTCCCTTATACTTATGCAAAATTTATCAAATTCTTCCCAAATTATTTGGTGATCAATCAAATAAAATACTTTTATATGATCTAATGCTCCTGCGAATACATATTTATTATAATTTAAGGCACTGTGTGTAAAGTTTTCTTTTAATTTCTAATAAATCTGCGGTTGATTTCCTGGTAATAAAACCGTATTGTGGTGTCCGTATAATTTCGGTTTAATCTGATGTATAATTTATTAATATAATTTTAAAATATTAGTCTCATGCATTTTATAATTCTTCTATATTATTTAAGTATACCAAGGCCTATTATAGTTATCTTAATTAGGTTTATTTTCCGTTGGAATAATTTTATCTAAACCAATTAAAAAGTTATTGTTAAATTATTTACTGATTATTAATAGAAGGAGTTGTGATTACTTGGAACGAAACCAGTACTACATTCATTTTTATACGAATAATAACAAAAAATAACTATAACTATCCTAAAAAGATTCATATACATGTAACTGTACTGTACAGCACAGTAATAAACACAACAACTAAACACATGCATCAATAACAGCATCTAGTGTGAATATATTATCCACCTAGGAAATAGCTGATTCGATTTCCCTATAATAAATCTTATAAAATATTTCATTGGTTTCTTACTTTTAAATACGAGAATAGAAAAACCTTTAAAATAAGAACTTATAAAACAATAAGGATAAATCGAAAAAACACTAAAAAAATCGAAAAGATAAAGTAAGCACGCCAATGACAAATAATACCTTAAAAGGGTAAGATAAAGATTTGTACTTTCCAAAACAAACTAAAACAAAGCAAATTAATTAGATTAATATATCAATAACTTATCAACAACTCAAAAATACAACATACACATCTGAATATAAATATCCACAAACATATAGATGTATACCTATACAAATTCAAAACACTAAGTATTATAACCTCAACATTAAAAAAATTAGAAAATTCTCAATATCTTTTTCAATTTAACATAACTTATTTTTAAGTTTAAAAATGTAACAAAGTGTTCTGTTTTACTGCACATATTAGTTTTATAGTAACGGTATCAAGACCTAGTGCATTATAAGAGTAAAAACTGTGTATATAATGCATGTGGTTTTTGAAGTTGAATTTATTAACTATTTCCTAACATTTAATGCAAAATAATACTAATAATACACCAATATATATTATATATACCTATATAAGTGTTTACTTAGCTCAAATGACTTATAATAATAATACAATATACACACTGCAGAAATGTGCCAAGAAAACTGTATTGTGAAAGCTTGGTTAGAGCTCTATAGAACGCTGTTTCCTCTATCTCGTGTTATGCCTAATCAAAAAATTAATGTTAATAATGTATTACAACTATTTTTCTTAATTTCTCATAATTGTAGCAAACCCTATATAATTTTACTATGAATTACGAAATAATGAATTTAATTATCTGCGAACAAAACATGCACTAACGTATTGCATTACGTATTGTCACCTTTACTTTAAAATTACCAGAAAAATTATATATATATATATATATGTATATGGACCGACTGTTTTTGTTGAAACTACTTAGAAGTGTAAGCATATATACGATTATATATTTAAAAAAAGTAAATATACTACGATAAATGTTGTTTTATAATTCTGAAAATGTTAAATATCCATTACAAATATACAACTAATTGTGACCAACGTTTTTTCAATGATAAAAAAGTTTTTTTATGTCTCCCTGTATGTATGTGTGTCTGACAGTCTATTTGTCCGTATGTCTTCGCGATATTTCAAAAACCATTTGACGTATAAACTTGAGATTTTGCATAAATCTTGATATCTATAAAACCAGATTTTAGTTACATTGTGGTGCATGTTAATCCTGGAATTAGGGTAAGAGTTTGGGAATGTGTTTACATGGGTCTTACGGGTAACTATGATGGAAACGGAACAATATCAGAATAAATTAATTAGTATGCAAACTGAGTAGAACACTAATACATTTTTAAATGCTACATATTAACACATGTGGTCTACCAACTGAAATACCTTTTGATGATTTTACGTGTGTACTTTTTTCATAGACTGAAAATTAAAATAATATTTGAGTGGAAAGTTAGTAAATTAAAGAAACTTGATTTCAGCACAAACTTAATATGTTATCCCCTCCCTAGCTTACCGGAACTTTTATTATTGCAACGCTCCTTTAAAATCTAAGTCAATGAACAATACATGTAAATATATGATGTGGTAAGATATATTGAGAAAGATCTCATCTTTACACTTTCATTTGGAACCATAGGTACATTTTAGGTATATGTAAACATAAACTAGAATTATCCACATCTGTGATTGTCCTACCAAAACATTTGGCTGATCGTCATTGAACCGTATTACTCACAGGCTTACATAATAACTATTTTTTATTCAAAAAGATGTAAATATATTTGTAAGTTTGTCTGTGTTTACATATATATATGCATATATATATATGTGTGTAAAAACAAATACATATATATATATATATATATATATATATAATTTTTCTGGTAATTTTAAAGTTATTTATTTTGTCTATGAAAAATACATTCATAGTTTTTGTCAAACAAAAAGCTACTAGCTGTAAGAATTTAGTTTCGTATTGTCATTTTTATAATCTCCACACTTTGGAAATCCGTCTGGAACGGGGGGAAACTCTTCATGTTTTCCAACTTTGAATACCACATTCATCCCCAATTCCATGTGAAAATCTATGTGACAGTGAAACAGCCAGTAACCTAAAAATTACAAAAACAGATTAATGTTCTCTTAATTTTTAGATAACATATGTATTATTTTACAGCTAACAGTAATTTTAACTACTAACTCGATGCCATTTACAAATACGGAAAACCAGTACCAAGAATGTAATTGTAAAATTTTAAGAAATAATATTTATTATGTTATTTTCTTTTAATCTACTTATTGCAATGAATGTTTTTTTACGATACAACTCTCTGATTAATATTATCAATATTTAATCATAAACAAGTTTCTGATTTACAATCCAAGGACTGCATTGGCTGGTCCGAATATTTCTTGGAAGATTAATTTACTTTGTATCAAACTTTCATGTAATCTAGACAGATGCAATGCATGGTAACCAGATGATAAATAGCCCTCGCTACGTTATGCTATCGAATTTTAAGACAGTGGAACACATTTTCAATGACTGTCTTTGGGCCTTTTTTGAGAGGTTTAGCCGGTTTTCACAGCCCGTTGGAACTTGGTCAAATTGGTTTCGTGGTATAGATTTTATTTTTTGACGGAAGAATAGTGCGGCTCTATAAGCTTATTTATATGACACATAATTATGTTTTTTTTTAATTAAGATGTCGTGGGCAGACTTTATCAGAATGCATGCTAAGGTTCATAATTACGGATTATTTATTTTCGAGATGTCTTTTAACATAACACGAAACAGACAAGTTTGAACATACAAACTTACAAATATATTTACATCTTTTTGAATAAAAAATAGTTATTATGTAAGCCCGTGAGTAATACGTTTCAATGACGATCAGCCAAATGTTTTTGGTAGGACAATCACAGATGTAGATAATTCTAGTTTATGTTTACATATAAATAAAATGTACATATGGTTCCAAATGAAAGTGTAAAGATGAAATCTTACTCAATATATCTTACCACATGATACATTTACATGTATTGTTCACTGACTTAGATTTTTAAAAAAGAGCTTTGCAATAATAAATGTTCCGGTAAGCTAGGGAGGGGATAACATATTAAGTTTGTGCTGATATCAAGTTTGTTTAATTTACTAACTTTCCACTCTAATAATATTTTAATTTTCAGTCTATGAAAAAAGTACACACGTAAAATCATCAAAAGGTATTTCAGTTGGTAGACCACATATGTTAATATGTTGCATTTAAAAATGTATTAGTGTTGTACTCAGTTTGCATACTAATTTATTTATTCTGATATTGTTCCGTTTCCATCATAGTAACCCGTAAGACCCATGTAAACATATTCCCAAACTCTTACACTAATTCCAGGATTAACATGCACCACAATGTAACTCAAATCTGGTTTTATAGATATCAAGATTTATGCGAAATCTCAAGTTTATACGTCAAATGGTTTTTGAAATATCGCGAAGACATACGGACGGATATACTGTCAGACACACATACATACAGGGAGACATAAAAAAACTTTTTTATCATTGAAAAACGTTGGTCACAATTAGTTGTATATTTGTAATAGATATTTAACATTTTCAGAATTATAAAACAACATTTATCGTAGTATATTTACTTTTTTTAAATATATATACTCGTATATATGCTTACACTTCTAAGTAGTTTCAAACAAAAACAGAAAATCCAGTGCTCATATTTCATTTCAATTTTTGAGTTCTCAGTACCATTCATCAGAAACACACTAATTTAATAATACATCGAAACAGAAACTAAACCAAGAATTAAAAAAATAACCAAAATATAATTTTTAAAAATAAATACAATAGACAAGATTACGTAGACAATCAGCTGTATGTAGAATGTTTGTAAATGTTTACATAGAACTAAAAAGTTTATATAAGGAGGAAAAGAGAATCATGTAAGGTTTAACCCATCTGGTTGCCTTGATTTTTAATTGATATGCAATTTTAACATTGCTTTAATTTATCAGATTAGTATTTTGATTGGAATTTGCCTCTAAATTGTAAATTATTTTAGGCCGAAGCAATTTTAAAATGTATTTTGATTGTGTTGAAACGCATGATCAGTTATACAATTTGTTTCATACTTTACCATGCAGACGTTCTTACTAATCCGTTTGTATACCACAAGGTAGATTAATTCAATGATGATTCTTACCAGGATTGTTTGCATGAAATCTGATAATCGTGTAACCGCCATCAGGAACTGTTACAGTGTCTTTCAAGGGAGGATTCTCGAGGTTCCTTACAAGCCGCCCTTCTCTGTTCAGCTTCTTGACAAACTCCTCGTCTACACTTTCTCCCAGCCGATCCATTCCTATTACATGGAAGGCATAGCCATGCAAGTGTATAGGGTGGTTGGCGTTGAAAGGTTTTCCTTGAAATTGAACGGGTATACATTTATTAGATGTTGGAGAACACAATCTATAAAATGTCAGTACATAAACTGAGCTGTCAACGTATAGTATAGTCCAACGTATAGTATTAAATCCAAAACTTGCGAGAGGCCAAACCTTTGTAGTAGCGAATTCTCAATTATTTTGTGGGCAAATTACTATTTTGAGACTAGCTATTAATGTAAAACTTGATATATAACTACTCAACATTGAAACATTTAACATTTAAATTGTGCCTTACCTTATTTACTTGCATTAACGTTCCTTTAAATTATTTATTGTCTTATAAATTAAAGCTAATCGCAAATTGTGTTACTAAGCGCGAATCTTGAGAAGGACTTGACCATCTGGAATAATTCTTTTTGTAAAATATTGGCCGATATCCTGAGTAAGGTTTTAAAATGAAAAATATGTGTTTATACTAATGAAAAAATAATCCTTTCTATTAAACAATACGTGTAATTAATGAGTAACCTTTATTTACCCTTAGATGTACTATCCGTGCAATTAAAAAGCATCACAGCGAGGAAGTGTACACCTTGAGAGATTTAGTCGAGGTAAAAGGAATTAAAAAACATAAAATACACAACTCTTGAGATATTAACACACACACTGTAAAAAGTAGTCTTGCTATACAATTTAGAACATCTCTATTTTCTGCTATTTTTAAATTGATAAGTTTTTGCACACTGATTACAATTTTTTGTTGTGACATAAGTAGATTTTAAAGAATTTTTCGGAAACAATTAGATGTATCCCGGAAAGCAGCTAACATGAGTATAGTTCAAATCTATTAGTCATAAGAGGCTTTTTATTAAATTAAATTGTAGTTAATGAAATAAAAAAGAAAGAAAATGTAAAGCGTTACATAACAGCTATAATATTTGATTGTAAAATATAAATTATAGAAATTTGAGTACACAATAGATACGATGTAGAGTAATTATATCTTTGAGTTTTTTTTATTCATTTACTCCTTGTATAAGAAGTAAATAAACGAATATTTATGTGAGGATTGCAAACGAATTTCCCTTTCAACTAAAATGTTCCACCTCTTTATATTATATTGGATTATAATTATACCATGGATGAATAAAACATAACAATATTGTTTGTCCATAAGCATTGTGTTACGTTTAAGTCTGCAACGTTAAGAGTTTTATGCATTCATTATAATATTTACATTTAATAATTACTAATTAACCATGCGTATTACATAAAACGCACTAATTTATTATAAAATCGAATTATCTTACAAAAAGAAAATCTGTTGCAAAAGTACAATTTAAACATAAATACCTAAACGGTATCGTTTTCCTAAGTTATTGTTATTCAGAAGTTTTCCATGAGAGAAAGAAGCTTTCAATTACGGATCCAAATCCTAGCCGCCTTATTGGTCTTTAACCAGGATAAAGCTAAAGTTTCAGATATCTGCTTTCAGATGTTTCCCTTTAGAATCTTGCACCTTCATGAACCCTTTAACCACTTTCCTGCGGTATTTTTGTTAAACCAGACTTCACACTTCTTGCCTATATCTTAGCACAAAATAAAAACTTTGTTATCCTTTATCCTTGATAAAAGGTGTAGTTGACACCAACTAAAGAGACTGAAATACAATTTTGATTTGCAGGAAAATGGGTGGACTGACTTAAAGGTATTTTGAATTAACATAATATACCATATTACGCTATATTGTATCCGAGAATGTTACGTATTTATCGAGTTTTAAAAATTGAATAATTAAAAAAAAATTGATTTACAGGAAACAAACGTAAATAAACAGAGTGTGAAACTTTGTATTGTTGAATAAATTACTATAATGTTTACCATAATCTAACAGTTGTTTGGTTGGCGAAACACAAACTAGCAGCAGTAGTTATCTATGAAGTAACACTACAATCTAGTGTAGACTACAGTTACTGTTTTCCCGTTTTAAGCTAAGACTAAGTACTATCAACTGATTAAGTAGGTATCATAAAAATATATGTTGGAAAGTAGGTTTACCTAAGTCAATTAGGATAAGCTCCACATTGCTGTTAGTGGGCACTTCCATGACGTATAAACACTCGCAGAATGTTGTATTGCAGCCGGTTAGGTTGTGATTTTCACAGAAAATACTGGGATCAACATCACTGTATTGGCTTAACAATGGAGAGTGCGGCATTTTGAACGATACGTGGCTGAATTGAGGTGTAAATGGTTGGAAACTGGGGTCCACTAACACAGATAAAACAAAGGCACAAAGTTACTTAAGACGACATGTGGTAATAAACTTAAAAAACAAATTCTACTACTAATTCTTTCGGCCATGTTCTATGAAAGGGACATAGATATTCATTTTGAATAAACCGGATAAAACGCATATTATATTATTTTACACTACTGCTTTTCTTTATGCCGCAAAAACTTTCTAAGTATTAAATATAAATAAGACTTAGAAAGCTCCGGGCTTATTCCTCGCTAAATTTCAAAATGGGGGTTACTCTATTTGGGCTCAGTGTAAAGCTTCGTGGCCTTATTGATATGTTGGCATCCTTTTAAACATTAACGCTCTAAGCACTAAATGGGTGTTTTGCAATTAACTCATTTTGTGTGTTCTTTGTTATGGTTTATTATAAGGCTTTAACTTGGACTAACTTTAACTTTAGCTTGGAGGAACCTATATTTGGCATTAAAATAGCTTATGGCTCACAGTAAAACATCAATTGTGTTGGTTTTAAAGCTATTTAAAGGTATATTGTTTAATTGGCAGAGTAACATATTGAGGGATTTAGAGCTGTCATGACTGAATGGTTCTGATTGACTAAAAGGTTAGTAACCGAAAGTGAAATATAGGGTATAAAGCACACTACCATAATTTATCTTGCAGTGTAGTATGTACGTTTCCAAACTAACCTTTTGGTGCTTATCTGAATACATACAACTGGCAATTATATTTTTCTAGAAACAGGATTTTTCCAGAATAATTTAGCTATACTATAAACAGTACGTTTCAAGAACTAAATCTTATCTCTTCCTTTAAGTGGAGATGACATAAACCATATTTGTTGTGATTCCTCATATGTCCATGTCATTACGGTCTACGATGATTTTTTGTATTTTAACCTACACGTTTGTTATGATAGTTTTCCAGCTGAGGAAGAGGTTAGATTTCATATCTATAAACGTAGCATTAGTGATTTAATTTATAACTGAATGTTTGATATTTTGTTTTCTTCATAATCCATCGAAGTTTAAAAAATGTGTTATGGTAAATAAAAACCATCACTATCTATTGTGATATTGGGGAGTAATACCTGCTTAAAATAGCATACAAGTAGTTTCTTTGTGTGTCTGTTTAGCATTTAATTAAACCTGTATGATCCTGCACTTATTTTTTTACTACTTACTACTTCCTTTTACCTTAAGGCAGCAAGGGAATTTTTTTTTATTTGATCACTAGCTGACCCGGCGAACTTCGTACCGCCTTAAAGGGTCCACAGCATCCACAATTGGTGCTTGAAATGTGCAGAATAAAAGAAAAAGAAAAAAATAAATCAAATTTTGTCCTATGTAATTTTTTTCCTTCACAACTAATTTGAAGTTTAAATAGAAACACAAAATAAAAAACACAATTCGTAAGTTATCTAAAATAATTTAAATCGCAATAAGCAGCAAAGCCACAGATACATTAATTTATTAATATTGATTCTCTTTCTTCAGTCGAGTACCTTGTGATATACAACATTTTTTGTCTTGTTATTAGGTGCAAGAATGAATAAAGCAGATGGTTTGCCGACACGTGAACATGCCACATATAGTTGTCCATGAGAAAAACATGGATTTTCTAAATTTAGTCCACAAACGCTAAAAGATTGGCCTTGTGATTTATTGATCGTCATGGCAAATGCAAGACGAATCGGAAACTGAGTTCGTTTAAATTCAAAAGGCATATCGGTAGGAATCATCAGACTCCTTGGAATAAGAACTTCCCCACCTTTAAATTTTCCTTTAAGAATCGTCGCATGATTCATATTTATCATCAATTCTTTTACAACCAAACGCGTTCCATTGCATAATTTTTGGTTGATTTAGATTGCGAAGCATTATGACTACTGCACCAACCTTCAAAAGTAAATTATGGTGTGGTAAGCCGGGCACATCCAAAGAGTTTAAAAATTCAGTTTGATAGTTAGTGGCCTCATCTTCATTTGTTACGCAATCAATAGATTTGAATGTTTGCAGAGTACCATAAATTTGACTCTGAATTAAAAAGTTCAAGTCATCCACATCCTTGTTCTTAGCTGCCAAGATTGCTCGCTCACTCAACCAATTGTTATTTTTGTGATTAGTATTGATATTTGGGAATACATTGCTGATTAGTTCATCTTTTTTTGAGATAAAGGTGCAAAAATTGGATGGAAATGAAATCAATCCACTTTTCTTGGTCTACAGGAACACAACCATTACCAATAGTCAACAACTGATTAGAAAAATTTTGAGCAGATGGATCGTTTAATAATTCAACTCTCATATTAGCAGTCAACTGTAGTTTTTTTACATAACTCCACAAATTTGATGATTTTAGGCAAGCGTTTATTTTATCAGCAGCAGTCGATCTAGGAATAACTGGCAGTGTTTGGCGGAAATCACCAGACAGTAAAATTAATGTGCCTCTAAAACATCTTGTCATTGCGCAGATCTTTCAATGTTCTATCAAGTGCTTCCAATGCACGTTTATGGGCCATTGTGCATTCGTCCCAGATAATGATTTTTGACGCTACTAAAACTTTTGCCATTGCTGAGTTCTTTGATATGTTGCACGTTGGTTGCTCAATGGTTTGAAGATTCAAAGGCAGTTTCAGCGCTGAATGAGCCGTGCGACATCCTTCCAATAATGTGGCTGCTATCCCAGAAGAAGCAACTGCTACTGCAATATCAGATCTTGCACGAACAGTAGCCAAAATCAATGACATTAGGAATGTCTTTCCAGTTCCACCGGGGGCATCTAAGAATAATAACCCACCAATTCCATCACTAATTGCCTTTATTAATGTACTATAAACTTCCTTTTGTTGGGGGTTCAACAGGGGTGCATTTGTTTGAATTAATTGTTCTAATTCACTTGAATCATGTTCAACTTCACGCTCCAACTCCCGATTAAATGCGTCATTCATACCGCGATTTGGTGCTGGCATTCCCAATTTAACTAACATACTGCCACACATGAGGTAACACATGTCCTCAATCAAGACTAAAGCTTTGTTATAAATCTCTTCGTTAGCTTCGAGATTGGGATTTCTCATACTAACACGAAGCCTATGTAAAATGTCTTCTGCCATGTTATCTTTGTATTTGTTCCACAGGTCACGTGGATTTGATGGAAACATGTGGAAATAATGATAGCAAATAATGTCCGTATCTGACTTGAATTTGCAGATATAACCGCTTCAGCAATTGTCATGTCTCAATGATTATCATTCTCTAGTAAATTTAGCTCTTGGCATGCAGCACGAAATGTTGGGCACACTATACCACTATACCATTCACTGTTCTTAGTGATTCATATGATGTTGGCCCTCGGACATTTACCAACAACAATCGCAAAATGAAGCATTCATTATTCTTCAGATTAACTGTGTAAATACGACCCAGAGCATTTGTTGAACGTACACCTGGATGGCCAGTAACCACATCGCCTTGCTTCCGACGTTGAAATTTTTTTGATGAAGAGTTCCAAGTATAGTATTGTGGCATCTCAGAGTATAGCAAAGTTTGTGCGAACAGATCGCTCTGAAAAATCTCAAAAAAAACTGGTCAATGTTGTCGCTGGAGGTAAAGCAGCACGTTGGACCTCATTTGATTTGGTGAAATACACTCGTTGACCATTCTCAAGATGAACCGACAAATGTAAATCAGTAGGATGGCGTGTATTAATAGGAAATGAGAATATACGCCAAATTGCCTCATTGCAGTTTACATATCGACCAACTTGATAACGCATGATTTCATCGTAGGTGTTGAAGGCATGGATTCCAAAAACTGCCATATCACTTCCTTTAGTAACATATTTGCAGACATATTTGATTGATTTTACTGAATTGCAATACTCAATGTTGCAATGTGTCTTAAACGTTTTGGAAAGTAGTGGTGAATATGGAACAATCCAACTGTTGTCGACCACAAAATCATTACCTTTCACTTTTATTGTGATAGTTCTACCATTTTTTCGTCTACAACAGTTTGATTGTCATCGATTGACCCACGCCGATATAGAGGATAGCCATCATTGCCTGTAATAGTCTCTGCCGTTAATTTTCGTGAATACCGTTTTGAGAAGGCACTGTTGACCATACACGGTGATTCAGGGTTGATAACGCCACATGGACCATGAATCATATTCTTGATTACAAAATCATGTAGGTCTGGATCTGTTTCAGTATCAGGGATCTCAGCACATATGATATCATCAACTTGGTCTGGTTGAATTTTTTATACCAACCAAATCAGAATGTGTGCATGGGGCTAGCCACGTTTTTGCCATTCAATTGAATACATCCAGCATCGAGTATTCCCGAAAACACGTTGCTTTACAATAAAGTTCATCAGAGTCAGGATCTTTTGTCTAAAGACACGTGCTGTGATGTCGTGCCGATCACTTGATGTTTGACCAGGAAGTAACATTTGAACTATTTCTATCCATTTTGGATTACATGTAAAGGTAATGAACAGATCTGCTCTACCGTAATGACGAACATATGTCATCGCATCTTGAGCATATTCATGCATATGACGTGGACTACCTGTGTATGTCGCTGGCAGGATAGTCAATCGACCAATATTTGATGTATCTCCATCAGGGCTAATTGCATCGCGCAAATGGATACACTCTTCTGATCTCAGTTTGGCTTAATTCAACAGAATGAAATTAAGACGCTCTGTTTCGATTTTTACAGACATATCAACGCAATACTGCTGAAACAGCCGACGAACACGCAACAAATAGTTATCTGCATTTTGACGAATCATCAAACGGTATTCATAAAAATTCATTGCAGAAAGCTTCTTGTTAGTCTCTTTACCTGAAAAAAGAGGACAAATTAGTGAACATGTCCATATTATATATATATATGAAATTTACAGTATCTTTGAGAACATTTAATTAAGTTAAGGTTAAAATATATTTATTAAATTATTCATTAATGAATCATCAATTATTATTTGCTCAATATTTTCCAAAGAATTAGCCTCTAATCCCTTAGTTGACATCCAAGAATTTTTTTTTTTTTTCATTTTAACTAAAACTTCACAAAGCTACATTTATACACAAAATTATTTACCATTTAATGGATTTATCATCTTGATATTGAAATGATATCCATCATATACTTGCCAAAACATCAGTGGATATTGCAGTGCATCATACGATCGGTGTGTTTCATATATTTCTTGCAGATGCCCTGTATCGCGACGTGTAAGAGCAATATTGCGTGTTTCCATGTTTTCACCTTCAACCAGGATGGCAACTTCATCTATCGTTGGGGCATTGAATCTGCGTTCATGTGTTCCAGCTGGTCGTTTGTCTGCTCTTATCACAACTTTGTAATCATCACTTGACATGCGCTCCAATGCAGTCTTAAAGAGCCTGATCAAAGCATGATGTTCATCAACAAAACACTGAAGATATGAAAGAATTGTTCTTTTCGTTGCCGTGTTGATCTCATGTCGGCGATGAAATTGCTCCTCCATATTACCCATAAATTATATTTGTAGGAATTTATACTGTCCATCCACAACTGGTAGCAATGATCCAATTCGATGGTAAATTTGACCTTGAATCTGTAAAGATAGCAAAGTTTATGTAATTGAGACAAAAATTTTATTAAGGCAAGTAGTATACTTTGGCCGTTCCTGGGACAAACGCACCCGAGACCGGTTCTGGGACAAACCGTGTGAGACCGAATCTGGGACAGAAAATTGTTAGAGAGCGACTAAGAGTGTGAGTACGGGTAGTCAGAACCGCGCCGCGCGAATCACCACGCATGTCATCGCTGTCCCGCCACCGCCACCACGCGTTTTTATTTACCACAATTGTGAGTATGTATGTGTTTGTGATTTACTGATCAGATCTAAATAGACGATGTTGTTTACATGGTTGTTCTGGAGCAGTTGGTTGTTTTGGTCTACAAGTGTGATTGTGATCTGTTGAATCTTTCGTAAACCGCTCCGAAGAGGTATATAATGTTTTTCTTGAGGTGATTGAGATATTTTGTAGCCGTGTGGTACATTAGGGGAAAAGGAGTAGAGGATTGATGTCTCCAAATGTTTGTGAGAGTGAACATCATGATTGACAAGACTGTTGTTGACAATATTGCAGTGTATCTCGATGACATCAACGGCTCTGAGATTCGGTGGATTCGATGCAATTACATTTTCATTTGAGTTGAAGTAAGACGATTCTTTTGTAAGTTTGTTGCATCCGATTTTTCAAAACCTAAGAGATCACTAACGGTTTTATCCAAGTAGAATTTAATTGGAGAATTAATTGATATTTTGTCACCATCTTTAAAGATCTTAAAATCGTTAGAATTTACACTAAGATTCAACGATTGTATGTAATCTCTGAAACTCTTTTCAAGTTTTTCAATGGTCCAGTAACCGCATTGAAGTATCAGTGGTTTCGGAATGAAATGTATTTCCAAGTCCCAAAAATAGACTTTTGCATGTTGCAACAAGTTGTATATGTTGTTCTCAGAGTAAAATCCAACAAGAGCCATATAATACTCTGCGTTTGGATCCAAGTGGATGGGGTGTTCTAGATGGAGAGTCAGTACAGACTCAGTTCCAGTTAGTTTGAGTAATGGCATGGTTGCAGATTTTATATACTTATAATTCTATACAAGTATTAGATGAAGTTGCTACCATCATGGAAGTCTTCAAAACCTCTTTCCATATATTTTTTATTTCGTTATTGAATTTTTTCTGCATGATGTATATCTTGCCTTCTAATTCACTCAATTGAACTTTGACAACCCACATCATATGGCTCCACTGCTTTGCTCACTTGACCAATTCTCTGGTGGTTTTTCAGTAGGAAGCTGCCCCATATCTTTTCACCATTTACGGTACTAGTGGGGACAATCTCGATCGCATTTATTATTTTTTCCGATTTTACCAAATGCGATTCCAATAATTTCTTGACTTCGAATAAATCTTGTGAGACTTTTGATACATCACTTGCAAGCTCAATTATCTCGTCAGGAGAAGGGTCTGAATTGGGTTGAGTTGGTATTGATCCAATTTCAATTTCGTCTCCAAATCTGTTGAAAATAAAACCACGGTTTCCATGCATTTTTATTGTTTTCTTATACTACGAAGAATATGTTCCCAGTCCTCACCAGCTGAATCTCGTCGTAGAACCTCCAGGCACAGATGTCCACAGATAGGAGGATCGTCAAACCCCTGAATACGCTCTGAGTTATAAACCAACCCTTTTGGCCCCAAGTACCTGACTACTTCTATTGGAGGATTGACATCGCCATATGAATCAAAATAGAATTTCTTTTCACTACGTTTCACATAAACACGTCCAGTGAGTACCACTAGATGAAAGGTCACCAAGATTTACAATACCATGTTCGATATTTGTAGGTTTGTCTGGAAGTAACTGTCGCATGAAAACACCTCTAAACTCATTAATGTTTAATATACCTGCTAATTTTTCTATTTCACTAAGAGACAGCGGGAAGATCTCTTTTTTTTATTCAATGCATCAAGCTTCCGACCAATACATCGTTTTCAACCCTCTACCCGTAGGATCTTTTTCAATAATGGTGTCTAACTCCTCATCGACTAAACTCTTTAACCAAGGTATAAATTTTTTCTCTCAGTAAAGGAGCCACCTTTCTTCTTATTAATGGAGAGATGAAGCGTTTACCTCCAGGAACTGACGAATCCACCATTTCCATAATTTCCTTCAAAAAACCCTCCTTGTTTATTAGATACGAGTTGGTTGTAACTTAGAAGCAATTGTAAACCTTTTTTGTTCTTAACGGCTCTAGAAACGGCTTTGTGTTGCTCTCTAGAAAGAAGTATACGATCACTTCCGTGAGACAGCTGTTCATTAGATAATCTGATTACTGTAGGTTTCCGTCTTTTGTACGCTGTACGAAGCTTACGTTTTTGAGCTTCGGATAGCCGAACACTGTATAATTATGCTGACTTTCCATTCTATACGCTTTCTTATATACAAAACACTGACATGAAAACAATAATTACCGCCTACTAATGAAAAAAAAAACATTTTTATTTTACTTTTTTTTTTTTTGTTTTTTGTTGTTTTTTTTATTTGTTTTTACAGGAATTTGATTATGTTTCGAGTAATGTCATATGAGAAATGTGCCTCAGATACAACGACAACATATGCTGTGGTGCCGCTGCTACCCTGTGGAGATGCAATAGCTTTTACAAAATCTAATTCAATCTGAATGTCACTTCGAGATCTGTCTGTTGTTGGTTGATGTAGATGTGTGTCAATTACAAACCAAAGGTGAGTTATCAATAAATTCTTTCAGGTTTACTAACACGTTATTGTCTCCGAAGTTTATTTTTCGGAACCCTAGGTACTGATCGTACATGATCCTGTATATACCATTAGTAATATCAAAATTCTGCAATTCCTGAGGGTACCTTTCTCCATTAATTTTCACAGACACATTTTTGATGTTGCAGCTGTCAAATCTACTAGGATCTTTTGCCTGGGTGTTTGTTCTGTTTGTCTGAAGTGCGATTATAACAAATCTAGGATTGTACACATTTCTGTAAACACTTGTAATATCGAAGCTGAACGATGAACCGAACACCCCTCTTTTGTCGATGCATTGCCATTGAAAGAAGTTTGTAGACTAAAGCATCCTTGTCACTCAGATGTTTCAAACCATCAATTAACTGGATTTTGGAAGTGCTGGTATAATCGACTATGGGGACTCGTAACACAAACGACTCTATCACAATTTTTCCATCACCAGGATCCGTTGCTGTGGACCCTGCCCCTTTCCAGTGAAACAACGCATCATTATCTTCATTCCTAGTAAATGTGATTTCAAAACCTCCCTTGTACATCGGGTAACGTAGGTGGTCAAAGAACCCTAATCCTAAATGCCCAAGTGTGCCGAGTGCTTCAAACTTCCCACCTCCTGTAAACGATGATGAGAAACCACTACTTGAGAGTGTTTGTTTTTCAGTGTTACTGTAACTAACAATCCCCTTTATAGTGCTGGTGATGCCGGGGAGTTCTACTGTGTCGATCAATGTATTGTGTTTCCTCAGCTCTATTCTTGAAAACAAGAAGGCCCGCGAAGTTGTTCTACCAGTTTGACGGTAGAGTTAGTTTGATAATCAGATCCATCAGATTTTTGCACATACTTTCCTTGAATGTGGTACATTATGCGTGAATCATAAAATGCGTCTCCATGATCCAGTTTGAATGTTGTATTGTTGTTGGGTGCATTGAAGTTGAGCTCTGAAACTGGCATTGCAGTTCTATACTCACTTCTTGCTATACCGCTCGAAAATTCAATATACAGTTTCTCCATCCATCACTGGGTTTTACCACTGATCACTGTTCTATTATATCCTCTCTTATATATAGGGTAAAAATATTTGCTTTCATTGCTTTATATATCTGATGGGTAGATACATCCTGAAGTTCCTAACCCCATACCGAGTTTACGTTTCAACCACATTCCTCCTGTTGTTGCTAGACCGACCATACGCTCATTCAAGTCAGCATCATCTGAGGTTAACCCTCTCCCAAGCTTTCTTTTGTAATATTTTGTCCGCCTCCCACCTGTCTTCTGTGTTTTTATGATCCCTATACCATATATCATGCTTCTTACAAGCTTCATCGAGGGGATTAATTCCCTTATCTCCCCTAGCAAGTCTCTTGTCAAGCTGGGTGCCGGGCCTACGGTAGTTGTACGTATCAAGATTCCAGTTCTTGGGCGCATGTAACTCGAATGGTAACTTGTTAATGATGTCGTTCAAAAGCCCTTTACCTTCTATAACATGTTCAGGCAAAACAGACAAACATCTGACTAGGTACTTCAACCCATTAGGTGTAGCAATTAGGTCTTCCATTTCATCGTGAAGGAAATCAACCACAGACAGTTTTTCATTATGAAAGTTGTTGTTCCCAGCTTCTTCCTGAGCTTGAATGTAGTGTAACCTGTCAATGAGGTCTTTGAAGTTCTTTATGTACCTATATTCGACCGGACTTTCATTGTAAACCTTTAACCCTGAACCAATTGTTGCCACTTTTCCATTCACCAACTCATCCCAAATAGGTTTTATCATATGTTTTTCCACTTTAGTCCTTGACTTGATTTGGTGGGACGACCACTTTTGGGATTGTTTCTTTGGAAAAGCGAGTTTGTTCTCACCAATATGTCCTTGTAAGAGTTCCAGTCTTCATCGGTGTACAGATCCTTCTCTACTATATTGTTTTTCGTCAACAATCTCCAAAGACCCTCAGTCCCTTTGTATTTCCTTTGAGAGCTGACTAATATAATGTCATCATAATCAAATGTAATCGGTTCGGAACCGATCATCGGCTGCTCTAGATTTTCATCGTACCAAAATACCAAACTGTTTGTCGTTGGATTTTGGAAGGTATCGGGCTCCTAGAGAACCAAGTGTTACTACTTTAGAATCCATCAACTGTTTCATCGATTGCTCTTGAGGTTGTACTTCTGGCTCATCATCGTAATCTACATCCTCAAACGTTCGACGATCTGATGCTTGAGGTTGAAATCTTACCAACTGTTTCATACGGTTTTGACTACGTATCTTTTGTGTTTTCAATTCTCTATGTTGTTGTTCCCTAATGGCTCTGGTGATTGGTTCGTACTTTTTCTCATTTTCACGAACATCTTCTAACTCTTTGAAATGGGTCTGAGCAAACTCACTTTGTAATTTCCGGTTTAACTCATCCAACTTTCTAGCTTTAGAAACAGTGAGCGGTCGATCATGTGTTATTGATATGTTACGATTGGCAGACGTCTCATTAGCATTTGATGATATAGTATTTTTGTTTGAGAAGTTTTTTAATTCATCCTGTTCAGCACGTTTGAACTTTGCAGCCAAAACAGTCTGAATTTTTTCAAGTCGCCTTGCTTCTTTTGCATCTAGTTTATTCGCCATGTTGTATACTTATAGTAATAGATACAGCGTTATTCTTCAAATCTTTCAAGTCACGTTTATGAACGTCAAATTACGTTTATACTTAAACGTCAAATTACGTTTATGAACGTCAAATTACGTTTATGAACGTCAAATTACGTTTATGAACGTCAAATTACGTACGTTTATACTTAATCGTCAAATTACGTTTATACTTAAACGTTAAATTACGTTTATGAACGTTAAATTACGTTTATACTTAAACGTCAAATTACGTTTTATACTTAAACGTCAAATTACGTTTATACTTAAACGTCAAATTACGTTTATACTTAAACGTCAAATTACGTTTATACTTAAACGTCAAATTACGTTTATGAACGTTAAATAACGTTTATGAACGTTAAATTACGTTTATACTTAAACGTCAAATTACGTTTATGAACGTTAAATTACGTTTATGAACGTTAAATTACGTTTATGAACGTCAAATTACGTTTATGAACGTTAAATTACGTTTATACTTAAACGTCAAATTACGTTTATGAACGTTAAATTACGTTTATGAACGTCAAATTAAGTTTTAATGAACGTCAAATTACGTTTATACTGGCACGTTTTACAACGAAGTATTATTCAACACTTAGTTTCCTTTTTAAATTGCACATGTATTTCCTTTTTTGTGGTTTAGCTGTTGTATTAATAGATATGAACCCATGAGGTGTTTTCCAGCACTCAAAACAGAGAGCCTCAAATTGGTTGAAAGTCATGTCAGAACCTACAAAGTCCTGGAACACTCTCTTTGTATAGTACTTGTTCATTGTAAACAGACACAACACATTAACATTGTTTCGTATGACCTGCATATCAACTCGACCATAGCTCTGACTCAGGTAGACACAAGAAATCCCTTTATGACGTCCTCTAATGAAATAGTCTTTGATTTTAGTTTGCTCTTCTAGGAGGCAGTCATCAAATACCACAAGTGAGTTTGGTTTGCAGTCATCGATAGAAATGAGATCTTGACAGGACGAATAGACAAAAAACGCTATTTGTCTTCTAAGGTTTTTTTCTAATCTACTGTATTGTTCACGCAGATCTACATATGCAGGTTGTTCTATTGAACGACTGAACACGTATAGATTCTTGAACGGAACTCCATCTTTGTTGTAAATGAAATTCAATAACAAGTTCGTTTTACCACTCCCAGACGGTCCTACAATAAGACACCGTAACGGTCTAGGTAAAAATTGGTCTTCGAATTTATCTTTGCAATACACTTGAATTTCCATAGTATGTTCTCTTACATACATTTACAATTTAACAGTTTTCGCATATTCTATAATGACCCCCATGCTAGGGTTCGGATATTGCCTTCGAGTACGAAACGCTTGTCGTCCTTTGATGAAAGTACCACTTTATGGTGTTCTACGCTGTAGAGATTGTGTGCTTGACTCCGAATTGTATTCATCGTTTTGTAGTGCTCGATGTTACTAAAACAAACAGTCTTTATAGTTGCTAAAGGTAATTTCATTTTCAAACTACAGCTTTTTTCACGCCCTTAGACCTCTTTATGAAATGGTTGTCTTCTATATTGCTCGCATACATCTTGGATCGTAGTCCTACAAACTCTCGCATGATTCGACCATTAAGTTCATCTTTCATTTTACCCAGAACTTTTTGTTTACGTGGGGGAAGCCCATATTGGTTGGGGTTGGGAGTAGTCACTTGTATCAAATAATCCAATTAAATGTTTCATGTCTTCGTAGAAGTTTTTCGTTTTGATGTCATATATCAGGGAATCGGTATCGGTGTACACCATTTTTATGTTAGATCCATACTTCTCTTTCATTACATTGTAGTGGAAATCATACATCAGTGTCTTTGATATGTCTAGAATACTCATACCTACGTAAATAGGTTTATTTAACAAAAGTTTTTTCTTACTAAAATGTACAGCAACTAGGTTTTCTGTAAAGATGGTTCGACTCTTAAAGTTCGGTTTGCTAACCCATCTTTCCACTAATTTGGATTTAGTACCCAAACGAATGTCCACACGATTTCTCATATTTTCCATAGTTTTTCCAAAAACTGAGTTGTTCATTAATTTGAAAAAGTCTTTCTCAAAATCATTTTTCGCCTTTGTACGCTCCATGGTATTCAGATTAATGTACGGTTTGCAACCAATTGCTTTGACTGAAACTAAGAACTCTTATGAACATGTTTTAGTTTCATACCCAGACTCAAATAAAGCTTTAAATTTTTGTAGTGTATACGACATACTTTTCTTTGCCATAGAGAGAGTTGTCAGAAGCTTTTGCCATTTTCGATCCTGGTGGGACTCTACGTTCTGGAGCGAGAGAGTAGATCAGAGTGTACGTCGTGTAGTTCTTCAGGATATTCCAAATCAACTTCTAATATGTATCCTGTGGGTGAATCGTCACTAACTTTCATTACATCGATGTCTGTACTGCTCCACTGAAAGTTTGCATATGGTAGTTTTACAGACATTGCCCACCCATACAGGTTGTTTGCATCCAAGTACATGAGGTAGTTGTGTTTGGTTTCGATTTGTCGTAGTCTTTCATGTAGGGATTGTTTGCCTTCGCATATCGATGAGAACACTGTAAAATACCACCACGAATACCTTTTTCAACCATGAGTACCATATCGATGTCAGTCAATAGGGACAGTTCAACTTTTGTAATTTTTTAGCATTGCGTTCCAAGCCAACCCAGGTGCTGTGAGATTACCATGCAGGATCTAATTTGTATGTATTGAGACATACATCCCTGAAGTTTTCCATAACATCTGCAAGCAGCAAGACATCGGTTTCGTTATATAGCATTGTATATTCTTTCATGTTCTGAATGTTAAAGGCGGTCCATACATCGCACGCATGTTTGTAATCTTCATTTGTTATGTGTTGTTTATTCAGTCTATTGTAAAATTCTTCTTGACTAGGTAGTGATGTTTCACTATATTTTTCTATACTGTCCATGTAGTCGTAAAGGGTACACTCCTTTTCGTAGCAATAAATTGAGGTCCTTACCATTGTAATATGTTGAGATGTGTTTGAATTGAGATCTAGTCAGATTCTTTGCCAACCTATCGAGACTTTGTGACATGAACTTGAATGAATCGATGAATCGTAGTTCAATTCCACCTTCTACACTGACCGTAAAGGAAATGTACCGCTCCTCGTTGTTGGGTATCAATGATATGCGATTTTCGAACTTACCAAACTCTTTAATGAAAAGGTGAGTGTCGTAACCTGCTAAATTATGAATGAAAACAGGAATGAACCTAGGTTTTTTGAAATTGATGTTACAACTTGTTGTAAGCTGCTCCTCTAAACAAACCCTCAAATGGTTATGGTCTCTAACACGATCATCACCAAGAAAATTTCCACAGATATGACACGTAGTAGTAGATTCAAACATTTCCTGTTGCTCTTTTGTCATCAACTGCATGGGGACTATTGCTTCACTCTTGTAAAAGTTCATTAATCCTTATCGACTCCTCAATCAATGATTTTACAAATACATGTGCAGCATCGTCTCCAAAGTATTTAATCGGTGGTTTGGAAAAGCCGTCCTCTGACACCCCATACATACAGAAGGAAATGGCATTATGTTTCTGATATTTGATAGTGAACGACTGATGATTACCATTACAATCCACTTTACACGGTTGACATGTTGAAATAGGTGCTAGACAGCATTCAAAGTCTGCGTAATACACAAAGGGCACTCTCATTGAGCAATTGAAATCTTTAAATCTAATTACAGTTCCTGGCTCTGGTAGTTCCAATTTCACAGCATCGTGTGTGTTACAGTCTTCTCTATGCTTGATGAGTAAATCCTCTCTCGTAAAGTGTTGCAAACACCTATTGCATATCCACATCTTATGTCCATTTCGTGAGATCTGTGAACTAACCAAACGGGACATATCTTTGATCCAGCAGTAGTGAGTGTTTGTTTTTTCTCTGATAAACAGTAGATTAACATGTTTTTCCATCTCGTTATCAGTTATTCTCAGCGGGAATATATCGAACTTGTCATCATAAGCATAGACATTAACAGAAATTCCACTACGTCTTTCAAACTTTGCTATATCATCAAGTTTCATGGGGCATTTCGCAAGTTACTAGTGCATGAAGCAGCTCTCGTTTGAAAGGTTCGTAATTGCTGATTCTTTCTTGGATGAACCTTAACTGGATGTAAAGCTGCCAGAATAGACCACATAAAACATTTCTGATCTTCGTTTTTTACATTAATAACAGCCTTTTTGGATTGAATCTGTTTTGGTAGAACCACATAGCTGGATCCGTGAAAAGGAACGTATCGGTTGACTCTGATCTCCAAGTCTTTCACACTTTTTAGTGACCATTGAGAACCGTTTGCCTCAAACTCCTCCATCTCAACCAACATCTTAAGTTTTTGCTGAGTTATAATAGTCAGACAGAGACGTTGTCGAGTAAAGAATTTCATTTTTTGTTTTAAAGTTCATGACTTGAGTCACCTCCACATCGTTTATTATTTTCTTGAATTCAGCATGATAAACCATGTTTACCTTAAGATTCTTTTTCTTTTACAGCTTCCTGAAGTTTGTCAACAACGAGTGTTTGCATATCTCAAGAAACATTTTTGGATCTTTGATCCCACGTTTGTTCATAATCACATACGTTTTCAATCTTCCCGTGAATGCCGACTGGACTTCTGATATTTCATCAAGTATTGTCTGTGACTCCTCTGGAGTACGTACCGGAACCAGATGAGGTGTTGAAGGTGATTCTGTTTCAGACAGAAGCTGTCTCTCTTCCATGGTAGGACTAATCGAATTCTCACTATTAATTGTACTAGTCGATGTCTCACTAATAATCTTTTTCACACCTGTAGTAATCTTTTGCGGTCTAGTCGGTTTTCGGATCATCGCTTCAAGAGCTATATCGTTTGTATTGACCTTCGGTACTTGTTTGACTTCCCTTGGTCGTTTTGGGCATTTCTTTACCAGCATGTTGATGTCTGGAGTAGGTGCCGGCAGTCTGGTGTCAGTCTCGTAATGGGTAATATTTCACTCCTGTATCGAGGACCTTCATGAAGTGCTGACAAACGGATATGACGTTTCGATTGTTTGTGACGGTTCCAGTTGGATGACTCTATTGGTGTTTCACAAATCCAACACATTTTACTTTTAGGAGCTGGTTTGATTTCCATCTTTTTCAGACGTTCGTTATATGTCATACCATGCTGGTTTTTGGCACATTTCTGAGATTTTTTGGTGCCGAGCCATGTTTGGAAACCGTTATTTCCTTACTGCATTTTGGACATGGTTTCTTCTGGGGTTTTATTTGAGCACGTACATCGGTCGGACTAAGCACGTTGTATGTTGGACTCTCTGGGAAATGTAGTGGTGAATTGTATAAAGGACTATATGGTGTAATGCAGTGAATAGTCTGACTTATCCGGAACTTCAAATGGTGGTGGACCCAAGTATTGATTTAATTTTCGATGAATCGGAGTGTATTCTTTTTACTGGTAGTTCAAACTTTGGAGCGTCAGCTGTAGATGGGCCAATTATAGTTCTAATTTTGGAATAGAAATCTGGAGTGTCTAACATAGACGAATCAAAATCAGCAATCGCGTTTTGTTCTTCAGGTCTGAGATTTGAATAGGACCCTGGCAACATAGACAAATCAAAATCAGCAATCACGTTCTGGAATTGATTGTCACTCACAGCATCAGCGTAGTTTTCCAACATAGACATATCAAAATCCGGAGTTTGTCTGTCTAACGTGGACATGCATTTCTTTGTTTTTATATGGGCGGACATGGAGGAGTTCCTGACTTTCAACACCACACCTTGAACATACTTGTTTTCATCGAAGGAGGTTTTTCATTGAATCCGTTGGAAGAAGCATAAGCTGGTGGATTTGACGCTGACATACACTTCTTTGTTTTTTGGTGGCGGGATAGGTTAGATGCAGTAACCTCAGCTCCACAATTCGGACATTTCTTGACTGATGATCTTCGAAGACCGTCCGTAGCATTGAGAAATGCTGTTTGCTTGCTAGCAGGAGAAAACGCCATTATTATAGAGCTTGGCTACTCTCTTACTGTATGGGCGATTGACGATGGAAAAGGATGAGGTATGGATGCACTTCTTTGTTTTTTTGGTGTGGCGGGATAGGTTAGATGTCGTAACCTCTTCTCCACAATTCGGACATTTCTTGACTGATGATCTTCGAAGACCATCCGTAGCATTGAGAAATGCTGTTTGCTTGCTAGCAGGAGAAAACGCCATTATTATAGAGCTGGCTACTCTCTTATTGTATGGGCGATTGACGATGGAAAAGGATGAGGTATGGATGGATGAGAATAGGAAGAGAAGTAGGAAAGAGGGGTGGGATGAGTGGAAGGAGGGATGATAGCATTATTAATACATTTGACTCTGAAAGGAAGAGGAGTAGGAAGAAGGTGGGTGAGTGGGATGAATAAGGTGCGGAGTCCTCGCGCGGCGCGGCGGTGACTGGACAGTGACGAGGCGCGTACCGATTGTTTGTATACTTATAGAAACAACACGCGGTGTCTCACACGGCGCGGTGGTGGTGACGGTTCAGCAGTCGCGCGGCGCGGTGTTGACGAAGGCGCTTGCCAATTGCTTGGCGGTGACGGTTCAGCAGTCGCGCGGCGCGGTGCGGTGACGAGGCGTGTGCCGATTGCTTGCATACTTACAGTAACAACGCGTGGTGGCGGTGGCGGGACAGCGATGAACATGCGTGGTGATTCGCGCGGCGGCGCGGTTCTAACTACCCGTACTCACACTCTTAGTCGCTCTCTAACAATTTTCTGTCCAGATTCGGTCTCACACGGTTTGTCCCAGAACCAGTCTCGGGTGCGTTGTCCCAACAACGGCCAAAGTATACTACTAAGGCACCTTAATAATAATAAAAACATAAAATCATTTTAAAGAATACATAAAATAAAGTAAAATATTTATTTTATCATTAATTACCTTGAATGTCGGATTAAATCTATGTTCTTGAATTATGTTTGCGCCAAATGATGTCATTTGAAAACAACTATTGTATTTTTGAGTATTAGCAAGAAAATGTCGTGATTCTTGCGTTTCTCCAGAAAGCAATGATTGCAATGGATCAAGAGCGGGAGTCAGTATTGGCAATTTTACTTTGCTATTAAGACAACACAATCCAAGCGACTCTCCAACAAACTTCAATGCACTACAATGTCCACAAACACCATCCATTGGACCAATAAGTACAGATACATGCGAACTGTAATCGTAAGTGCAATCATAGCTAAAAGATGCTCTATTCAAATCAACAGCTGATGTATTCCTTCTTGCGTGTCGAACTAGATCTAGTTGTTGATCAGTACGATTAGCTCGCCCGATTTCGCATAGCCAAGCGAGCTGTTTCACGGGCTTCCTCTCGTTGCTCTTGAGATTGAGAAGCATGAAGTCGGGTCATACCAACACGACGCTCTTGTCATCCGATTTCACGTTTTTCTTAAGTAGAATTGTTCACAACGTTACGAAGCCTTCTTGCATTACGGCTTTGTTAAGACAGATTTGATCTTCTGGGTCGATAATCCTCTCAATGTTCACAAACACTCGCAAATAGTTTAATTTCGTGCGAAACAAAGTTACCCGAACCGAAAGCAATCGAAGTAATAAGTTGTTTGTCTTTTTTAAAAACCAACAGATTATTGCAAAGGTAAAAAATCACTTCATGATTGACTGATTATTAAGTAAAACTGAAAGGACAATCTATATGTCAGTAGCCATGATTTCATTTTGTTTGACTGAGTAACCCAGAAAAATGACACAAGCAGCTGTCAAAGTGTCAATCAAATTTACAGTTGTTTTGTTTACATTTTGAAATTTGGGCAATTGTTTTTTTTTTTCAAGATACAGTTTTTTTACTTTATGCTTTCAAACTATAGGTTTAAAAAAATTTAAAAATAGTAATTAAATGATATAAACAACATATTTCTATTCTCGCATTATATATGTTTACCAAGAACAGCTGATTAAATTTGAGCAGGCTCTTTCAGTTAATAACATATATTTGCTGCAATGCATTTCTTATGTCCTTCTCCCAGTTCTTAGCTACCTCCCTACCGATTTTCAGCCAAATCGGTTCAGCCGTTCTTGAGTTATAAATAGTGTAACTAACACGACTTTCTTTTATATATATATATATATATATATATATATATATATATATATATATATATATATATATATATATATATAGATTTTATTTAATTGTGGAAAACGCAAACAAACTTTATATAAGTACATCAATATAATGGAAATTATAATATGGATTGAGTGGCAAACTTTATCAGTAAAACTTGTACATAGCAAGTTTATTTTTCCTTAGAAGAAAAACTTAGGTAAATTATTAGTAAAATTTAAAAAAATCTGATATTTATGTCATGTGTGTATTTGCATACCTGTGATCATGTATGTATGAATTCATTTTATTTCTCCAGGAATAATACCCTTTTATGGCTGAAATGAATAAATAAATAATAATTGCAGAGGGAGTTGGCCATTTTTTTGGCCCCTTGGTGGATTTTTAAATAATTAAAGTAAAAGCTTTCGTTACAGTCAATGGGGATTATAATTTACTTATAATTATAATTAGGTTATTTATTTTTGCCAACAATAACCTCGACAAAATTTGAAATTAAATATGAACGTAATACCCCAAGTAATAGTTTGTGTAGGTTAGGGTTTGTTACATTAAACATTACCCTATCTTTAAATTATAAATCATAATTACTAATTCACATACAATTATATCTCTAAGATAAATTTTTAATGTATAATAAAATATCTCAATCTATTCAATACATCTAAGATACCACTTCTATAAACGATTCAACAGTTAGAGTGCAATATAAAATTGTTTTTTTTATCTTACCTTGATTGGATCCATAAAGGTAATGTTTAGCATACATCGTATGAATAGCTCTGTTGAAGTCGTAGGACAATATCACCGACATATCTGGGTCATGAAGTAGTACGGGGACTTGTGTCCTAGTGCTTGCTATTAGCGCAGGAACGCTTAACGTACCCGTTTTTGTTGAGAGCGACGTTCGGAGGATTCAATTGCTAAAAGAAATGAAAATTTAAAGCACTTTAGTGTGAGGAGTGGGCAGGTTGTAAAAGTACACTGACACAAGACATTTTAACATAATGAAAATCGTGATGCATAATTTTCCTATTAGTATTTATGTTTGTTGTTATATTACACCCTTTATTTACACTTTGATTATGACGAAAAATAATGCAAATTATAACAATATAGTTTTACTAAAATAACTTGTTGATATAAATTATATTGGAACATTAAAATATCTGAGAAAAAAAAACTTATGCCTTATGTTTAATTTCCAACAAATCGAATTGTTAGGCTAAAGTTAAATTTTTGCAGAACAAACAGGTGATAATTTCCAATTATGATTATGAATCACACCGTAATCTGTTATTGCTATGGCAGTTTTAAGGACTCGTTCTCCTAACTGGAGTAATATTAGTAATAGTATTGTCAATATAAGTAATACTGTAAATTGAATATTTGTAATGCACCTTTTTGTCAGATCCAAAAGGAAGAAATTGAACGAACTAGATTTTGTTTGTTGTAGTTGAGTAATTATTTTTACTAAACTCGATGTGCTTATCCTATTCGATATAATAATTCCTGCAAAATTTAACAGCAACTAAAGTATAACTGATTTCGGTAGAATGGACGTGCTTGCAGAGTGGTACAAAATGGTAAAGTTTAGTTCTTTTTTAAGTCATTACAATATAAATTTACTGAATAATCCTTTAATCCGAAATTTTTTTAGCCCATACAGGAGTTTTAGATCCTCTTAGAATCGGCCGCCTAATTTTTAAGCTATATACGAAATATACGATATTTCAAAGACATTTTAGTTCATAGTTTTGGATACGTGGTTGTGTCCTAGGAAACTCCAATGTTCCCTATATGATATATGATATGTTCGGAATATGATAATTAGACATTGATGCACAGAATTATCAAACATCTTTAGCCTCGAGAAACGTCGATCGAGTTATTTGTAGATATACCAGGAAAGAAAGTAAGGATGACGTCATTCTTATTTAAATCTTAACCAATTTGGCCCTTAGAGTGAATGTTGTATCCAACAGGGTTATTAGGTTCCCGCTCTGAAGCACCTTTGTAGTGAAGAACAGCGACTTGATGAACCTTTGCGAATTCATCAGCGCAGTCCTGAAGTCCGGTGAACCGCATCCAGTAATTGTTTTATAGGTCTTGTAGCTTCCAGACCAACGTCCCAACGTTCACCGGTATAAGACACCAGGGAGTCAACTAAAAATGTTTATGAATTTGAAGTATGTATTCCTCTAAAACGCTTTTCTATTGGTGACTGAATTTCCAGAATATTATTTTATGAGGTTATTTCCCAATACATTTACTTTCAGAAAAGCATTGAATGCATTTCAGTATAGGTATAATATATCTAATCCCTTAACATCGCTAATCAAGGGACCCAAGTTCGATTAAAAATAGTTTTTTTTAATTAATTATAAACATACTTTACATGCATATAAATTATTGTTTTACATAAATACGTCTACAATAATGTTTAATTACAAGAATTTAAAAAAATTATGATTCTTAAAATAAATAAACAACTTAAAATAATTTATAGATATTAAACATATACGTTGTCCATACGTTATATATATATATATATATATTTAAAGATAATACATGAGCCACTCAGGTATGTGATGATGGTAATTAAACAGAATGTGCATACATATCGGTGATTTTAAAAGTATAAAGTCCGTAAGAAGCTCGTATGACTTATTTTATTGTATTTGATTTGGTCACAGACGTATTTTTTTATGCAAATAAGGGGAAAAACTATCATAATCTGGAAATTACTGGTTGTAAGATAAATTTAAAAATTATACTGCTTTCTTATAATAGTGAATTAATTAATTATCCGTAGTGCAAATCGATAAGTAGTGTGTTAATATGCCTTATCGGTTCGGAAGCTCATGTAGATGGAATTTTTTCTAATAGTAAAAATGAACTAAATTTAAGTTATAAAAACTAACATGGTTATTTTTGACTTTTAATGCCAATTTCTACCTATATTAACTGTATTTTATGTCCCATGAACTTTAAAAATAAATTGTGTATTTCCTTTTAAATTTTTACTCGACTATGTCTAATCATAAGCTGTGTTTTCGTTAATGAAGTCGTAATGAAAGAAGCATTTCGTATGGTGTATATTGCAATATATAACTAATCACTTAATCACAAGCTATTGAAAGGATTTAATTATAGGCTATTGTATTGTTATATAAGACACGAACTAATTGTCCGAGAGAAAAGAAGAAATTAAAAGTTATCGATGTTTGGATTAAGAATGGAGTTAAAAAAATATCTCTAAATACCGATTTCATATCACATACAAACAATGCTTTTTAGCGTCACCATTAAGAAAGCTATCTGTCTATTACCGTCTTAGACTGTTTTATACATGAAAATTTTTTCTGTCATAATTTTGGGGGTTTTTT